>NC_049993.1:20232847-20234888 GCF_000003815.2 Branchiostoma floridae
AGCCTTCCTGTCCATCAACATCAGCTCCAACACCAGCGCCGGCCTCGAGTTACCGCAAGCTTTTCATTGCTCATGTACTTATATGACATATCACTGTGTAAATTACTGTGTCAACTATTCAGAAGGAAAGGCCTCTGGCTTTCTCCACCCTTAAAGTCTTAAGATATGCCCAAAGATGTATTTAGGTAAAATAAAGGTAAAAAGAATGAGTTCAATGAACTTCTGGTGTTCTAAGCTTCGACGACGATGGTAACGATGTACATTTGTGAGTGGAGGATGATTATGGTCGCTATCGGAGAAGGCTAACCAGAATAGTATTCACCAGAACTTACAATCAATCAATCAACCAGTCTATCAAATTATCATGAAACTTACCTAGTTGATATAAAAAGTCGCAAAACTTTAAAGAAGCATTGACTGTTTTAATGTAAATTTCACACCTGCTAGTGCCTAAGGTCTTGTTTTATAATGCGTTTTCACACCACACGTTTAGAATCTCACCCTAGAATCGTCTATTTATCTCTTCCAGATCGACTCCGTATCCCAACTGGTACCTGCCCCTGCGCCTGTGAACATCTCCACCCCCGTCATCAAGTACAACATGACACACAACGGCAGCCTCACCTTCTACATGCCCCTGCGCGTGGCCCTGCCCACCGTCAACGTCAGCTCCAACCAGAGCGTGTTCCTCCGCGTGCCGCCCATGAACTTCACCATGCCGTACATCAACGTCACCACGCCCAAGTTCTACGTCAAGCACAACTCCAGCCTGGTGGCTAACTGCCGGAACATCAACATCACCAGCAACCAGACTCTGCAGTTCAAGGTAATGGTTTGGGCACGTTTGACCAATTACTGACGTCACGTATCCGCAAGATCACGTGTCGATAGATCACGTGCTTGTACCTATCGCGAGTTGAAATGAAATGTCTGAAATGATTTGTCGGCAGTATTGATCCAGAGGAAGGCGACAGTGGTCGTTAGAAATGGATTATGGATTCGTGTATGCCTTTGTGTTTTACGAAAGTTTAGCAACTGTACTGTTTTGCCTTGTCTTCTTTTCTTTGCAAAGACATGGGGAAGGACATTAAGCAATTAACCAATAAATCATTCATCCATTCACTACATAGATCCGTCCCAGCAACCTGTCCCTGCCGTTCCTGAACGTGAGCAGCCCGGACATCTGCGCCTTCCACAACTCCTCCGTGTCCCTGAAGGTGCCAATCCTGCGCCTGGCCACTCCCAGCCTGAACGTGACCGTGAACCAGACCGTGTACGGCCGCCTGCCCCGCGCCAACGTCTCCATGCCCTTCCTCAACATCTCCACCGTGGAGATCGAGGCCGAGCACAACTCTCTGATGAACCTGTCCACCCCCGAGTGCTGCATTCTGGGCTTCTACGATCTGGCCTACCTGAACAAGTTCATCAGGTAACCAGATGATCATGGGTCTCAAACTACACGTATCTGTTATTACGCCACCGGATATGATTTTGGAAACCTATCTAGTCGCCTGAGTAACTGCTGTTGGACGTATCTTATCACATGGATGTCTAATCGTCATCGACCTATCTGTTCCTACATTTTCAGTATAACTAAGAAGCGAGAAGAAGTCGAATTCACTTAATAGAATATCTTGATAGAATATACTTCTTGTGTTGTTTGACATTGTAGATATTTCATGTATCTGTCAACTACCATTTTGTTGCGACCTCTACTTAACCGGGTGACGGAAACGGGCATAAACAGAATGAAGAAATCATGTGTTCTTGAGTAAACATGTATCTATCATTCATCCTTCAGGCCGACCGTGAACATCACCGCCAACCAGACTTTCAGCGCCATCATGCCGTCCTGCAACGCCTCCATGCCGTACATGAACATCAGGTGCAGTACTTCAACTTCACCTTTTGTCTTAAGATTAGGCTGGTCAAAAGATACTTACGTCTTAAGAAAAATACCGCCAGTTGCAGTACTTCACATCATTCTATTAAAGTTAAGTTAAGGGTATCTCTATATTACATGAAAAATCTAAAGCATATT
>NC_049993.1:20234988-20253328 GCF_000003815.2 Branchiostoma floridae
TTTTTGTTTCTTTCGTTCTATCGTTCACGTGAGCACCCCCGAGATGCAGGCCAACGTGACCCACAACGCCACTGCCTTCGTGAGCTTCATGAACACCACCCTGTTCTGGAACCTGACCGCTCAGGCCGACAGGGTCCAGCTCAACCACACCGCGCGCATCGAGAGCTGCTTCTGCACCTCCGTCAACGTCTACACTAACACTAGTGCCAGGTTTGTTTCTTTTGTTTGTTTGTTTGAACCTTTATTTATTCATGCAAGCTCAAATCGGCCTGCAGGCCGCTTTTCATTGAGGTCATGAGGGAAGAGGCAAGGGTTAGACAAAGTATATAACAGAGATACAGTTACATCGTCCTTGTCTACGATCAGATGTATTCTCAAAGTAATTTTTTTATCTACTTATTGGTCACCAAGTAACAAGACCAGAAGGCATTTCAAGGTGTGACCTGAAAGCTACTCTAAGGTTACGGGTTACATTGTAACTGCAACAGCATCTCTTCGCCCTAGGTCAGAAACATCATGATTAAGACCAGTTCAATTGCTCACTATGAGTGAGGACTAATTGACCAAATAGGCGAAGCATGGAATGCCGGAATGGCTTGCAATTGCAGTTGAATCAAAGAAGTCCTGACATGACCCACCTGTTTACCAGATAACCTATGTCGGCCCCCGTCTTACGTTTGTATGTTTCTGATCTGACAGGTGCGAGATCCCGTCCATCAACATCACCGTGCCTTACACCGGGTTCAACATCTCCACTCCAACATGACCCATCTGTTCACCAGATAACCTATGTCGTCCCCCGTCTCATGTTGTTCTGTTTATTATCTGACAGGTGCGAGATCCCGTCCATCAACATCACCGTGCCTTACACCGGGTTCAACGTGTCCACTCCATCCTTCATCACCAACATGACCCACTAGTGTACCAGATAACCTATGTCGCCCCCCGTCTTAAATTTTTATGTTTCTGATCTGACAGGTGCGAGATCCCGTCCATCAACATCACCGTGCCTTACACCGGGTTCAACGTGTCTACTCCCTCCTTCATCACCAACATGACCCACTAGTGTACCAGATAACCTATGTCGCCCCCCGTCTTAAGTTTTTATGTTTCTGATCTGACAGGTGCGAGATCCCGTCCATCAACATCACCGTGCCTTACACAGGGTTCAACATGTCCACTCCATCCTTCCTCACTAACATGACCCACTAGTGTACCAGAAAACCTATGTCGGCCCCCGTCTTACGTTTGTATGTTTCTGATCTGACAGGTGCGAGATCCCGTCCATCAACATCACCGTGCCTTACACCGGGTTCAACATCTCCACTCCAACATGACCCATCTGTTCACCAGATAACCTATGTCGCCCCCCGTCTCATGTTGTTCTGTTTATTATCTGACAGGTGCGAGATCCCGTCCATCAACATCACCGTGCCTTACACCGGGTTCAACGTGTCCACTCCATCCTTCATCACCAACATGACCCACCTGATGAACGCCACCATCGCTCTGGAAAGGCAGAACATCACCTGGAACGTCACCGCCAAGGTCAACTCCACCTGCTTCGCGCAGAACGTCAGCATCGTCAACGACTGGCAGCGCATCGAGGCCGTCCACAACACCTCCATCGGTGCCAACCTGACCTTCCTGGACTTCCGCATCCCTTACGTCAACACTTCCATCTGGAACGTCACCGGCATGAACAGGACCACCTCCTACAACCAGCTGCAGTACCTCAACTTCTCCGGCGTGTGGCGCTACGACTTCGGTAAGATCACCTGGATCAAGGTTGATCTGCCCAGGATCAGGACCCCCAAGATCCCCATCCCCGATCTGCAGAAGATCCAGCTGCCCCAGATCCCCGACATGACCCCCCTGACCTACGCCAACATCAGCACCCCAGAGATCACCGTGCCGTGGTTCAACTACACCATCCCCTCCATCCGCCTGGGCGTCAACACTTCCATCCCCGCCTTCCGCGTGCCGCTGACCAACTACACCACCCCGTCTATCAACGTCAGCCTGACCACCCTTAACATCTCTCAGGTAGGCACAAAACGATTTAGAGTTCTATCTACATTTCCAATAAATACCGATTACCAAATACATATCAATTCATAGCTAGGGCATAAAACCTGCTCTTCAACAAACACTAATCCGTCTATCAACGTTAGTCTTACCACCCTCAACATTTCCCATAACTTTTAAAGTTTACTCTACATATCGACTCATAACTAGGGGATAAAATTTGCTCTTCAACAAATGTTCTAAGATTGTCTTCAACTCCTTTACATATCAATTTAGGATATATTTTACCATTAGCAATTACACTGTATATGAAAAGACGATAAAATTTTAGTGATGTTAAGTTTTTTAGTTTTTGTGTAATCAAAGATGCACAATTTAGCTGTCGACTGCTATGTAGTACCTGGTTCATGGAGTTTAGCTGAATTAACCTTTCAGGGATCTTTGAAAAACGCCGGTCAGGCGACATGTACCCCTGGATAAAAAAAATAAACAAACAAACAATTGTTTCCTTCATCTTCCAGTGGACCGTGCCCTGCACCAACCTGACCATCCCCGAGATGCGTCTGTCCCTGCCCGTGGAGCTGCTGCCCAACATCACCCTGCCCAGGATCCCCACCCAGGAGGAGGTCCAGCAGTACGTGCCCTTCCAGATCCCCAGGATGCCAAAGGTACGGGATGCAACAGCATTGTTGCTATTATTACAGGTTCGCGATGAGCGAAACCTGTTCTGTTTTTGCTTCCGTCTTTGGGCGCCGCCATGATGAATTTTGATTGCTTAAAATATCTGTCAGTGGATAGTTTACAAATAGGGGAAGATGTATTTCTAGGGGAAGATGTTTCAAACAGAAAGACAATGATAAGCAAATTGCATTAGATTTTGATGATCGGTGACACGCTCAATGAAAGTCCACACAATATACTGGAAATAACCGGTGGAACGATCATCTTGATTTTGACTGTTTTCTATTGGACAATCCAAATTCTCTTCCGCCAATTGGACCGGGCTTTTTTCGTCCATATCTCTGCAGTGTCTCCAACGAAAGGTAGTAGATGCTACCTGCAATGACTGACCGTTTCCCAGATCATATCCAGTTGCATGAGTAACTGCTTTTTGACACAGTGGAACGCTAGCTCTATATGAATCTTCCAGTCCATTGACTCCACTACCTCATGTTCTTCCCAGGTGATCCCATCTTACAAGCTGAACCTGCCCAAGAGGCTGCACCTCCCCATCCCCGCAATGGGTAACGCCAGCGTCTCCATGGAGATGAGGTCTCCCATCTACAATGTCTCCGCCGGAGCCGAACTCAGGAACGAGACCTCCATCATCGCCAGGGCCAACGCCACCGTCAACTGCACCCTGGAGTTCCTGAACTTCACCACCCAGGGTACGTTATCCAGTGTATCGTTTTTTTTTTATAGTGCCTTATAACGGCTGGTTGTTGCAATTGGGTGCTTAGAGTGTTCTTGAACGAGTTGCAGTTGTGTGTGTAGGTCTTTACTATCCTGGCTGTCTTTGGTCGACAGTAAGAGGAAAATAGTCGTGTGTGTGTGTTTGTGTGTGCGTATGTGTGTGCGATAGTTGTGTGTGTCTGTGTGTGTGTGTGCGAGAACAAAGAAAGAGAGAATATGAGGGAGAGAAAGGAAGAGATCCGCATAGAACTCTCATACCTAGAAACCTTCAATAACACCTTAACTCTTTTCTACCACACAGCTGAGGCCAACCTGACCATCCCCCACTACAACGAGATCATCACCGGCCTGTCCTTCAACCACAGCCAGCAGTGGATGCGCTGCAACTTCACCCACAACGCCTCCATCGCCGTGGGCTGGGAGAAGCAGAACGTCACCTTCAACCACACCTTCTCGTGCCAGACCCCGGTCCAGCAGGTGCACCTGGCCCAGAACCTGACCGTGCGCAACAACCTGACTCACTTCGAGGTTGGGAAATACCTAACATTACAGGACACTTCTCAATAGCAATAGCAATTCAAATTCAGATGATAACGACATTGGATACTTAGAATCTTAAAGAAGTACCTGTATAACATCATAAGACACTTGTAACTAGCACTTCGGACATTGCCATTGAATGCTTACAATCTCTAAGAATTATTCCAATATCGTGCCAAAGTGAAACGTAACCATCCAAACTTACAATAGTGTGACTAAAAATCACAGGAAGAATCAATAACGTGAGTACATGTATGTAGGGATTTGTTAACGGTTTTGATGGAGAACCCTTTCCTGTGCTGAGTTTACCATGGTTTTGCCGCACCCCCTGTAGATCTGGTCTAACGAGACAGCTGCCACCAACGCCACACTGCTGCAGTACATCAGTCTCTACAACATCTCTCTGTGGGACGTCCTTCGTCTGAACGAGACCTCCTCCCCCCAGCAGCTCCAGCGCGTTAACGTCACCACCTACTTCTGCTACAGCAAGTCTAACGAGACCTGGGAGTTCCCCATCTTCAACTTCACCGCTCCCACCACCAAGGTATACACTCATTACATTTCCGCCTTGCAGATCTATAGGATTAGGACATCAAACACCGACACAAATCTGAGCTGATACAGTGCATTGCATATATTTAGAAACTTAGGACATCATGGTATAAATCATGTACGTGGTGCAGTAGCTCTGGATGTTACTGAGGTATATCTGTCCTATCTCTGTTTGCTTCGTTTGGTTGTGACTCCACACTTCCGAAGGTTTATACTGGATTAAACTCGAACTAAAATCTAACATGTTACAGTATCTTAAAACACAAGTTCATAGCATCCGCACTACTTTCTTCTTATCAGGCATAGATACACATACATTGCAACCTAGTTTAGAATGAATCACTTGAGTAACAGTGTAGCACATCGGTACATAGCCGCACTTGACCAGACAGTACATAATAAACCTGGAAACTTTCCAGTTTAAAAAATTGTTTAGATAAACTTCATTCGTTCGTTCATTCGTTCATCCGTTCATTCATTCCTTCGTTCATTCATTCGTCCATTGATATTTGATTTTGATTTGATTTATACGGGTGTACAATCATGAGGAATCGTCCATTCATCCGTTCGTTTTTTCGTTCATCCATTCGATCAATCTAGCAGGTCGACATCACACTGAAGTTAGGTACAGCTCAATTAAGAATTTTAAAGTCTGCAATAGTGACAACACAAATTTCATTCCTTTATTCATCTATTCATTCACTCCCTCTAGCTTGGCGAGATCAGGCTGAACACCACCTGGCTGTACGCCCTGGCTAACGCCACCTCCACCTACATGAACGTCAGCCTGCCTTACATCGGCAACGTCACCGAGCTCGCCTCTAACGTCACCTACTTCCTCAACACCACCGACCAGATGCTGAACGCCACCGACTACCTGCGCAACGCCACCTACCTGGTGCTCAACTACACCCTGCCCGTCGTCAGGTACACACCAAAGGAACATAGAAGAACTTTATTGCACGACAATTGTACATGATACAATGTATGGCAACAACTATTACACAAAGTACATAATAGAGGTATCTTCGGCTCTTATCGTCTCGGAAGACGGTCGACAGCTCAGCCTGCTCCTCAGTCGGTTACTGGTTACCGGTTACAGTTCTCTCCTGGCAGTTCATTTCATGACTTATGAGTTCAATCTTGGTACGGCAGCCTCTTCCACAGAATTCTTTGATATAGTATTACAATAGAGTAGGCTAATCGTTAGCTACGGTATTCTTTCTAATAGCAGCGCAACCCTTGATATATTTGCCTATTTTTGCGTCAGGAACGTGACCGAGTACATCTGGCGCCTGCCTTACGTGCCCCAGGTCTCCTACTTCGTCGGGAACATGAGCCTGCCACGTATGACTCTGTACCCCAAGATCATCGTGCCGGCTCTCGGAAACACCACCTTCAGGGTAATTGTTACTCTCCAACTTACTTAAGCTTATGCTTAGGTCTAGTTCAGCCGTTTTCCCCCTTTTACATAGTGTTGTTTCAGCTATGGTGTCCAAATGTTGACGTTTTTGAAGTTGCTTGAACCCTTAATAAAAAAAACATAGTCTAGATAACTTTAATTTCCGGATTAAAAAGATGTCTCAAAATATCATTTTACGTAAGATTTGATTACTTAAAGCCTCTGAAATTAGTTGAGTTTTGAGTTTCACATTTTCTGATCCTATACTACAAGTTGATGCTAACTCTGAAAACATGTGTACTTAGCATGTATCGATCTCTGAGAAAAATGTGTACTTAACGTGTATTTCTAAGAAAAATGGGTGCTTATCGTGTATTTTTAGGAATAAACGTAACGTGTATTCCTAAGAAAAATGGGTGCTTAACGTGTATTTCTAAGAATAAACGTAACGTGTATTTCTAAGAGTAAACGTAACGTTTATTTCTAAGAATAAACGTGTACTTAACGTGTATTTCTCTCCGTTTCCCAGGTTAACGTGAGCTCCCCCGTGTACAACCTGACCCTGGACAGCCAGCTGGTGAACACCACCCTGGTGCAGAACAAGTCCGCCATCGTGCACCTGCTCAACTGCACCGCCAACTCCACCCTGGACTTCCTCAACTTCACCATGCAGAGTAAGTTTATTTCATTATTTACGTTTATTCTAAATCCTGTTACATTTTCATCATTATATCCCCGTGTATGCTTGCAATTAACTATAACCTTTAACTATAAGTAACAATAACCTTTAAGTCTAACTTGAACCTTAATCTCGAATGTGGACATCAGGGATGTCATCACTGGTTAATGGATTCTTCTTAATGAAGTCTAGCTTAAAGATTCATTATACATTTTTGTTTTTGTTTTGTTTTTGTGCTTTTATTTCAACTCGATAAATACTTCATCGGCCTTCAAGAACAAAACATTTAATGTGAATGACCTATACAGCAATTTGCTTTCGTATTTCTGGTGTTTGTGAACATGCTGCACAAGATATGCTGAGTGAGGAACACAAGTCTCTCTTTCTGACTCTGAACACAGCTGTTGGATCCTGAAGAGAACCGGCCTGCGTACATAATACCTAACCGAGTTCTTCTCCGTGTTGTTCCCAGGCTACCTGAACGTGTCTCACGCCCACAACCTGACCGAGCTGAACATCTCCGCCTCCGCGAACCTGACCCACCCTGACGTCACTGTCAACGTCACCATGAACACCACCGGCATCAACGTCACCGACATCTGGTTCACCAAGTTCAACCACTCCCTGGTGGTCAACGTCACCGCCTACGACTGGGTCAACGCCACCATGAACTTCACCATGAGCAACAACACCGTGTACGCTAACCTGACCGTGCCCACCCTGGAGAGCTCCGTGGCTCTGCTGGCCCAGCGTAACGCTAGCGTGCTCAACGTCACTCTGTACCACCAGCAGAAGGTAGGTCTTCAACCTTGTCAAGTCCTACATAAATCGATCTTCATCTCGTGTTGACTATGTTTGGATGAGCAAGAAATATATAAAAAAAGCAATAGGGGTATAGACACTCCTTTCTTTCATGGCCATTGTTAATGACTTTTGGTGCCTTCAGACTTGGTAAGCAATGGCTTCACCATTCTACCTTTCTACAGTTTTGGTCTCTGTATGTATGTGTGTATTCTGCAATAGGTCCATTAATTGCTAAGTGTCCTCAACAGTCACATGAATCATCAACAAATGCTTTTACCAAAATGACAAGAAACGAAGTTGAATGTTTCATCGCCATATTCTCATATATAAACGTTACCCCTGCTCTCTTTCATCATCAACGAGACACTTCTTCACAGTGGTAATCATAATAACGTTGTTTCCTCACATTTTCCCGCAGCCCGAGTACCGTAACATCACCGCCTGGCAGCTGGCCGTGGCCCTGAACCGCTCCGACGCCGTGTCCTTCCGGTTCCGCCTGAACCCGGAGTCCCTGCTGCTCAGGCCCACCAACCTCACCTTCCAGCTCACCAAGGCCTTCTACCGCGCCATCTGGAACCAGTCCCACCCCATCAACAAGTACCCCCTCAAGTACATCAACAGGACCATCTCTGAGGTAGGCACAAACTTACTTTCTTAATTATCCTCTTCATCCCATGTGGGATAAGTTTCCTCCACTAGGGTCTGTTCTGTGCTAGGGGCTGAGCAGCATCCCAGGGGATCCCAATGGCCGCTAGGTCTTTAGCCACAGTGCGTATCCACGCACGTAGTTTTAGGACGTCCCCGTTTTCTCTTCCCCTCAGGGACCCAGTGTAGAGCAACTTTGGGGATACATCCGTAGAACATGGCCCAGCCATTTTAGTCTTCTGATGGCAATTTCAGTAGACAATAGGTAGTAGTTACACTAAGTACCGGCATTCTAGTGCTATGTTGATGGCTAATCCAGCAGTCATGTATTGATCATGTGATGCTACTTTTGTTTCCTTAGGCCATCAAGGAGCCCATCGTCCTGAGCTACAACTTCTCCATGGACTGCGCCAACCAGACCCTGAACGTCTCCATGTACGTGTTCAACTACACCGTCAACTACGTCCTGGACAACTACAACGCCACCGTGACCTCTGCCCTCAACACCACGCTCCACCTGGCGAACTACACCATGAACTACACCCTGGAGCTGGTCAACAAGACCCTGAACTACTCCATCGAGTCCCTGAACAACTTGACCTTCACCATCCCCCAGATCAACGTCACCATCAAGGGATCCGAGATCGTCGGCAACGTCACTCAGCTCATCCAGAACGTCACCCGTTACTCTACCGTAAGCAATGTTTCTGTTGTTGTTGTTGACGTTGTTGTTTTGTTAAGCTCTGGTGAGAATGTTGGAATTTTATTGTAGTTTGTTAGCTTACTTATACATGTATGTTGGAAGGCTATTTACAATATGATAACTTAAGAGTTGTTAATAGCTATAGAAAACCTAAAATGATTTCTTGCCATTGGATATGTTCTTGTCCAAGAAAAGATTCGTACCTTCTTACCGTTTTCTGCAGAAATGCTATTGCTCATATCTATCTGTGCAAAATTGTTACGTGTTATATTGGCTAAAATGTGGATAGCAAATAGCCTTAGTGCCTACGTGTCTTGTGAATCCTTGACCAATCATGACCGTTCTCTCCATCTGCAGAAGCTGCAGAGGAACGCTACCCACCTGATCGGTAACCTGACCCAGCTGGCCATGAACGCCTCCTACTACGGCTACAACGTCACCGAGAACGTCATGCGCAACGTCACTCGCTTCATCGACGGCAACCTGCCAGTTGTCAGTAAGTAGCACGAAGCCTTTTTTCTGTTCCTAAGCGTATGGTAGAGTACTAGGAAAGGATAGCAAAACTGTTCACAGAACCGTTCTGGTCCTGAGTCGGAATAGAACAAAACAAGAAGTGATGATCGTCTCTTGATACGATAGACATTAGGAAAGTCTTGTTAATCGTTATCGTTTAGATCCACAGAGTGTGGTGACTCGAAACCACCTGGTCATTAGCTCTGAACAGTATGCGACTCGTTCATCATCACACAGACCACCTTCCACTCCGTATGCTTGAGCGACTAGTTAGGCAAATGTAACTCCATACTAGTAGTGAGATATAAACTGTGTTTCACTAGACTAAGACTTCATCAGCTACAGCAACATGATAGCTAACCATGCTAGTTAGGCAAATCTAAGTCCATGTAGATATAAGTAGTAATGAGACATGTTTCTCTAGGCTGGGCCTGGCGCTATTGGGACCCCATCAACTACAGCATCAGGCTGGCCAACTCCACCATCCAGTACGCCCGTAACGTGAACTACACCGACGCCAGCCAGGTCGCCATGGCCATGACCGATCTGGCCATCAACCGTACCCTCAACTACACCGTGGAGTACGTGCCTCAGGTACGGCTATCCTTACATCAGTATCAAACATTCAGAACACAACCTATGTATGCTACTCAGCTATGTATATATATATATATATATATATATATATATATATATATATATATATATATATATATATATAGTACTGCTTGCGTAGAATATTGGGTAAATAGATGAAATATTTTTGTAGCCTTGCCACTGTTGGCACAGTCATACATCAAAGGATCATCATCTATGGACTAAACAAATTGTCAGGCCGCACTGACGGATAACATCAATGGAATCAGCCCAGTTCTAGATCTTATTTCTGCGTTGTTACAGTGATACAAGAAACATCAGAGCAAAACACCAATAATTTAATTAATTTCCCTCCACGTTGTTCCCCAGGTTACTGAGTGGGCCGTGAACAAGACCTGGGAGACCACCTCCTACGCCGCCAAGTACGCCACCGACTACGTCGTGCAGTCCTCCAACGGCAGCATCGAGTTTAACCTGTACCACCCCTTCAACTGGACCCGCTTCGACGAGGTAAGCATTGGTGTACATTATTTTCTAGCGTTGACTGACGAATAGAAAGTTACAACAGTGTTCGCAAAACCTACTAATTACGGAAAAAGTGCCTCCCACTTCTTCCAAAAAGTCAATCCCAAACGTCAACCCCAAAAAGCTTAGATTGTAGTTCGCAGCAGTCCATAGTAGAACAGTCGCTTGTCTGTATACTTTTTTGTATATATTGTATGTTCCATTAGCCCTCGGGCAAGAATTCCACGAAAAATGAAACTCTTGTTGATAGAACCACCATCGTTATCATTTCAGGTTCCTTCCGTGAGCAACAGGACCGCCGACCTCCTGAGGCAGACCGCTGAGATGATGACGGCCATGTGGCGCTCCCCCATGTCCGCTATGCGCGAGATCCCACCTTTCGACAGTAAGTTTTTTTTTTTTTTATTAAAAACAACAACAATGGTACATTTGTCAACCACTAAGACTAGTGTTTGTACTGTCGAGTACTATTGCACATGGAGGGATAACATATACTGGTGTGTCTGGACGAATTACATGGTTAATTTCACATGCAATACATGGGTAGTGGAACAGTCAGAAAAGACAAATACAAAAACTTTCTATAGTAAGTTACAAACTTTGGCTGAACATGATAAACCACTGCATAACAGACCACTTCTGTACTCAGGGATTGGGGCTTCGATAAGAATGACATAGTCTAAGCCACCACTGGATAATTCACCATTGTCGAGAGAACGTATATTTATTAAGTCTTAGCCCGGTGCGTTATGGCCAAAGGTATCAACTAAGTTTCAAATTCAAGAAAAAGACAGATATTTGTCGGTTTCTTGTCTTTTTTGTTGTTGTCTCTGATCATCTTTGGACCCCAATGTCACTTCAATATAAAATAAATATCCCTCCAGGGGACAAATCCCCTTCATTGTAAGGCTAAACAAAGTCGAACGCATTTTTGCTATCGTTACCACGATCTAACCTGTCCTAATGTCTTCCCAGGGACCTCCATCACCTTCGGTCAGCACGTCCTCACCTGGGACGAGCACCTGTACGACGTGCCCCAGGCCGCCTCCGACGACTGCGTCTACGTCCTGGCCCGCGACTTCGACGACGGCAACTTCACCATCCTGAGCAGCAAGGAGGGCATCACCGTCCAGCTGCCCACCGCTGTGGTCGAGATTAACAAGGAGAACCACGTCAGGGTTGACGGTAAGAATCTGCCTTCTTGTTGCTATTGGTATTCAAGATTTGTTGGTTGGACTATCAAATACGTACAGCCAGAACTGCCTAACCAGTCAGTGGCTTTCTCAGTTTGTTTGCACTGTAAGTAGTTTTTTTTAGCATTCGGAGATACTTGCTGGGTTTCTTTGGGAGGGGGCTACTTACCTCTTTACTAATTACTTAAAGTAAAAAGGCCGAAGGTAGCACATTTAAGTGGATACGCTATGGACACGCACAGAACCAGAATTCTAAACTGCGTTTACACAATTTTACCCAGTTGAAAACAAGATTCATAAGCTTTACCGTTGAACCTTCAGGCCTTGGAAGCTGTAGCACACAAAGCAAAGTAAGGTTTCCTTGAATAAATATGCAACTTCGTTCCGTAGGCTCCAAGCAGCCCACCGAGCTCCCCTACCAGAGCGAGGAGAAGAATATCACCATCCTGCGCCAGGGACCCTACGTGAACATCACCACCCGCGACGGCGTGTCCGTCCGCTGCGACGCCATCAACGAGATCTGCGTGTACAACATCTCCGGCTGGTACCACAACAAGACCCTGGGTCTGCTCGGCACCAACGACAACGAGCCCGCCACCGACTTCCGCCGCCCCGACGGGTCCGTCACCGACCGCGAGGATGCCTTCGTCAACTCCTACGAGGTCACCAAGACCAAGAACTGCAAGGTGGGACTCGAAACAACTTTTTTTGTGTGAACTATACCCCGATTTCTTATGAACATACTACTGTCAGTCAGTCTATACAGACTATGGCACAAACTCCTACGAGGTCACCAACACAAAGAACGGCAAGGTGGGCTTCGATACAGTGTATCTTTCTTACCTTGACTATACCCCGGACCACAGAGCATTCAAATACAGTCATCCTGCCCCAAAAGAACACCCAGGGGACTGATACAACCTGGAATTGGTAAACCCAAAGTATTGAACCGTCTACAAATGCATTGGACTACTCGCTCAAAAATGATCGTATAAACGTATGCAATACACTGAAATCGTAAACGGACATGTTGCTATCCAGATTACAACTGTTGAGATTTTTGTTTATCTCTTTGATGATGGAAAGAACAAACCAGTTCTATCACCTATGTAACCCCTCTGACAGACAGGCTAGAAGGGTTCTCCCGCTGTTTAAGACAGGCGTTTGGAACTTAGATGTGATGATTTTTCAAAAACATTTTGTGACTGACGAGTTGGACTGTTCCTCCGCAGATCGACAGCGAGAGGAACGTCGCCAAGGGCAAGTTCGCCGCCATCACCGACTGCTACATCCCCGAGTCTCCCAAGTGTGACGAGCTCTTCAGCCGCGAGAACTACGCCTCCAAGTTCAGGTGCGAATACTTATACAGTATATGTACAGTTCGTGTTTCCCGAGAACTATCGTAGAGTAGAATTTGTTATCACATTTAAGCACAGCAGGGGCATCTTCTCTGGGTATTTTGAAAGGACGCTTGCAGATAGATGTGCAAAAGCTAGGTATGACAAGTCATTCAGTGTAATATAACCAGCTGCTGTCGCGTCGCGTGCCTGCGAAGCTGGTGTGTTAAGCCAAAGGGCGGTTATACCGGCTATATAGATATAGATAGAGATACATACATGCTACAAGAGGAATCGAGCAACGTTTGGAGCAACTTTTAAGTCAGATGCCTTCAACAACTTTTCATTTTAAGTGTTCATCATCACATCACAAGTGTCCGACATTTCCTACATCAAGTACATCACAAACGTTGCATGTATTTACAAAATGAAGTGGCCTGGAGGACATTTATATGATTACACTATTCCAAATGGTAACTACCATGTAACTAGTCAAGGAACTGTACCAAGTGCTAGAAAATAAGTCAAACAATAACTGAACTCCAGGTAATAAGAGTTACAACTAAAAGTTACTCAAGACAAAGTCGTAGTCATAGCAAATGGATTATATTCCAACAATCATTTGGCAAGAACTGGTACGAATGAAGACCTACAATACCAATCTAGGTAGTAGCTACTTACTAAGTAGTACTAAGACTTCTTCCACTGTTTCTCAGGCGTTGCTTCCAGGCCGTCGACCCCGAGCCGTTCAGGCAGGCCTGCAAGAGCGACTCCAAGAGGTGCAACCTAAAGGAGCCCAAGAAGAGCATCTGCACCGTGACCGCCGGCTACATCGCCGCCTGCGAGGCCAAGGGCATCAGGATCGAGCAGGAAGAAGTCTGCGGTGAGTCGGAATCATGGTCTCTATGGTCTCTACCCTACGGTCTGACTATTCATGTCCCTTACCAACTCCTATAACATTTTGCAATCTGATCCGGGTAAATCTGTATGTTGTTTGGATTTCGCAGTTTTGAAGGTGGACTTTCAAAGACAAAAACGGACCAAGAGACAACAAAAACTGTATGCATGCGCTTAAAAATACTGTTTATGTCGGGCACCGGGTTGAATCTAAATCGGACACCAAGAAGTACCCCCGGTATCTGTCAGTCCACCGGAACAAATTTGTGGTTCTACACTATAAAAAAACACTATTCAAGTCCCTGAACGACTCCTATGACATTAGCATAATGATCCAGCTCGACCTGTAAGTTGCATTCTATGGGCTTTGACAAAAACGACGACAAAAATTGTATGTATGTGTATATAGATACTGTTAAGGCCGGGCACCAGGTTGAATTTAAGTCGGACTTAAAATAAACCCGGGACCCGGTGACAAATAGACGCCGTGGCTATCCGGCAGTCAATCGGAACAAATTTGTGGCTTTGGAGTCCGTTCGGGGCTGCATGCTTGACGGGCACCTTTGCAATTAAGACACAAACCTTATAGATGAATTGATATGCTGAGAGACAGTTCAACAGATGACAAAGCTTAGGACTGAAAAATGACGTATTTTCCCACCACAGCATCCTGTGAGGAGGACAAGCAGCCCGGAGACAGGTGGAACAGGAGGGCCGCCCGCAAGGCCGATGTTGTCTTCGTGGTGTCCGAGAGCCGCAAGATGAAGGACCGCTACGGCAAGCCCGAGGAGCAGCTCCTGAGACTCGCCCAGGCCGTCGTCAAGAACCTCGAGCAGAACAAGTTCAAGGTAACCGTCTCAAGTATTTATGTTACCTGTTACAGTATTGATCTTGGTTTTGGTCTTGGTTTTAGTGAAAACTCAGTTTTCAAGCATACAGGTTTACTTTTCGACCTGCAAAGGCTGTTTTATGTTCTTTTGACATTAATGACACATTAAGGTATCATACTTAGAACTAGGGCGCAGAACGTTTGTTTTTGGCTTATTGTTTAAACCAACGTTTCTTGTAGTCCTGTTACCCGTATAACTGACTCTGATAAGATTTCAGCGGCAAACTGCCTTAGCTATGAAAATAAGTGTGAGAAAACATGGAGAAGGCAATTGGTGGTCAGGAAGGAACCAGTTTCTGACTTAAGTTGTATTTTGTTACCGTAGGATGTTGAGTTCGGAATCGTCGCCTTCGCCGGCAAGGATGTCCACCGTGAGCCCCATGTCCACACCATCAAGGGCGAGCTCTTCAAGCAGGTCAGCCAGCTCCAGCGTGGCCTCAACGAGCTCAGGTGAGTTTTCTGTCTGTTTTGTCGTCTGATCATGTAAAAACACCAGAGCAACTATGTGTTTGGCAATACATACCGTACATATAACAGCTGTATTTCACGTGAGATGCATGTCTGTAGATTTGAAAGCTCAAATACTTCGCATTGTGCATTTGAGTTGAGATGGAGCAACAACAGAAAATCTTCAATCAAGCTTCTTTTAGGTTGCCCTAAACCTTAGCTGGACTGTTGTCCTTTATTTGGTCCTTTAATAGACACTAAAATGGTACAATGAAACAAAGTTTACGCCACAACAATAGATCTAGAGACATTCCAAAACAATTGTACTGATTGGCAGGATTCTACGATATTTAAAATGTAGCAAAACTTATGTCTGTCCTGTAAACTAATTAGAAGGAACTGACTAAAGATACATCCAAAAACATGTAGAGTTGTAAAAGTGTAACAAAACTAACACCTGCCTTGTTACACTTCACAGATTCGAGGGTGAGGAGCCCATGGAAGCTTTCGAGGCCATCAAGCTGGCCTCCACCTACCCCTTCCGCGCCGAGGCCGCGAAGACCATCATCGTCTTCGACCACGAGGAGAGCCTGTACTACAACGAGCTGGCCGAGATCGTCGACATCCTGGGAGAGAACTCCATCACCATGAACGTCGTCTGCGACTACGCCAAGATCGACCGCATCAGCAAGAAGAAGTCTTCTCCTGTTGTTGGCCTGACCGGCAAGGTATTGATCATAAATCTTTAGCAGCGAAAGCGGTCTTGTTGAAACATTGACATCAAACTATCGCCATAAAGCTTCAGTCCCATGATATTGTAAATAACTGTGAAACTATTTGGCTTTAGAAATGTATTTTTTATGTCAAATTCATCGTCTTCAAATGAAAATCTGTGTTTTCTAATAGAGGAAATATACTAAGAAGGGCCTTAATCGAAATCTTTATCAAAAATGTTCTTTGCATATGACTATCAGTACTAGTATTTCTTAAATGGAGGTAAACGTATTTGAAACACTAAACGATGTTGTTGTCTCCACAGGGTGTTGTTCTCCGTGACGAGAAGAAGGGCAAGTCCAAGTCCAAGTACGCCGAGAAGCTCAGCCTGCCCGCCGGACAGTACGTCAAGCTGGCTAAGACCTCCGGAGGTGAGACTAGAAACCTTAATACGTAACATGTCACTATCCTTATACTGTACATTACATGGCTTCAGAAGGAGTGAACGGCCTAAACCCAAATGTTGAGAAAATCATATCCAGGTAAAAAGATCAGAAGGATATGATTTGGACATCATCATCATCATCATGGATTTATAGATAATCGTAGAGAAAGCACTTGAGTATTACTACTAGGCTTCAAATGACCTCCCCCATGAAGCACCACAGTGGCAACAAGTGCAGTCAAATCTAAAAATATCCGTCCCTGTTTTGGATCGCAAAAATGATTATAATGATGATGATGATGATGATGAAGATGATAGTGACAAAGATGATGGTGGTCGTGATGATCATGATGATGATGATGATAGTAATGATGATGGTGCTGGTAGTGATGAAGATGATGATAAAGATGATAGTCATGATGATGATATTGATGAGGATGAAAAGTACCATTTGATTTATACTCTCGTCCTGCACCTGTCCAGGCTCCATCTTCTCCCTGGACACCTTCCTGAAGGGCCACAAGGACTCCTCCGCCATCATCAGCGAGCAGATCGCCGAGCAGCTCCAACCGCAGGTCGAGCCCTCCGCCAAGAAGCAGTGCGTCTGTGTGCGCGGCATCAACGGCGAGGGAGTCACCAAGTGCAGGAGCGTCTACTAAGTATAACGTAAGTCAAGTTCAACTTACAGACGTTATGATAGATCTTGTTTCCTCTTTATTGGAAACATAACAATACAAAAGCACCAGGTCTTGTTAATAATCATGATTTAAGGCGAGTCAAACTCTTGGTGGATATAGATACAATGAAAATATTATGCCTCACCAAAAATGTCCCTATGAAGTCAAAAGTTGAGGCCTTAGAATTGACATATGCTAATAAGTAACACGTTCCTTAACTGTAGACACGGTTGGGTTGGGTGCGTCACAAACTCTGTTTCACAAATTAGATCATTTCTTCTTAACTTTTAAACAGATCTAGTACATGTAATAGATACTTACAGGCTATGTATTACTAAGTTCTGTACATCAGAATCCAGTGTAAAATATTCTAATGTTGTATTTTTCTTTCCTAACAGATCACCAACACAAGACCTCGGAAGACCATTTCGACTGTCATAAAGAAACACCGTAGTTGTTGATTAGAATTCGTTCTGTATTTAATCCACTTTTGAGTTGTCTTTAACACCACTAACAACTGCACAACCAATTTTCCTGAATACAAAAGTAGTAGAGCATATAAAAAAGTGTGTCCTGGTTTTATTTCGTGTTGGGCATGTGATAGGTACTTACCGAAAAACTTTACGTTAAGAAAAAATATGTGTATTTAATTGTTATGTTGCTATTATTAAAGAGCTTTTCTATGCACATCTGTCTCTGGCTGTCATGAGTAGTATGGGGACACGGGGTGGTTATGTTGGCGGAGAAGGTTTTGATATTTCAATATTTCAACATAATACACACATCTTGAAATTGTGTTACAAGACAACATAAACCAATACAAACACTTCTTTTAATGGACGGAAAACTCGCAGCAAATTCAGGGCTAAATATGCTGGACAGCAACGCTGTCTATGAAGAATACTCGGAGTATACACAGAACACTCACATGCTGTCGATACCATACAAAAGTTACAATGGTACTGGATATTAAAGGTGATACATAACACACCATATTACGATGGAAATCTAACCTCAATAATGAAGACAACATAAACAATACTAAACAAACATAATAATATCTGAAAGTAGCCCCATATAAAAGAGTATACGAAAACACTGCAGTGTGCCCCCAACATCACCGCCCCTTGTGTTCCCTAGTAGCTCTGACACAGAGATGGAAGGTGAATGAATGAATGAATGAATGAACGATTGGATGGATGGATGGATGGATGGATGGATGGATGGATGGATGAAGAGACGGATGGAGTGAGAGATGGGTGGACGGATGGATGGATGAAAAGTAAATAAGTCGAACAAATAACTGACGACTGAACAGCAAAAGACTTTGCAATGATACG
>NC_049993.1:20253428-20300575 GCF_000003815.2 Branchiostoma floridae
TCAACAGGTGTCATCACAATATCTTATCAACATCTTATCAATATATTTGCCTTACCCCCGCTATATTATTACCCCCGTGTATTTACCAGGACTTTATACCATTGCAACCACATAGCATTACACAATGGGTGACACTAAGTGATGCTAAGAGTAGAGTAGATAGACGAAAACCTTCCTATCTTTCTTTTGCAAACCAAGCTACTGTATTGACCAAGATTTAATGGCATTGTATTACTGCATCCACATAGTATTATACAATGGATGTCACCATGCGATGATACAAGGGTTAAAAGCAGAAAACCGCCTAATAACGTGTTCGTGGCTGAACCCTTACCCCCACGACTTGTATTCTACAGACTTCTAGCCACATAGCATAATACAATGTATGTCTTTAAGTGGTACTGAGAGTAGAGTAAATTACAGAAAAGGTATCATTATTTCGTGATTCCTCAGCTGCTAATTGACCAAGATTTGATTTAATTTGATTTCATCATTGCAAGCACATAGCATTACACAATGGGGGTCACTAAGCGATGGGAAAGGTAAATAAAAGGGAAGCGATGCTGACATTGCTGAATTGTTTGCCATTTAATCTATGAACTAACAATTTGTTTGGTATCAAAGCATGTGACAAGAGAGACCGTGCGTTGGTCCATCATTAGGCATCAATAAATAATCATACTGTGACCATCACGGCAACGGTGCAGTGGAATCCTCGCAACCGCATAGCTTTGTACAATGGGCGTCACTAAGTGATGATAAAGGGTAGAATAGATAACAGAATAGCGCATTTGCTGACTGTACACTACTGTGATCTATCAACCAAAAATAGTTCAATACCGCAGTATGTTAGAACTGTGGTAACAGAAAGGCAAAGTCCAGCGTGTATCTAAAGTGCTTTTATTGCAAAAGATACCCCTAATTGATTAATTTATATTTTCACAGAAGTAATGACTAACCAAAGTGACTTACAGAACGATGCTGTAACAATCAGCAAACTAATGTTAAACTAACGGAATTTTGTAATTGTAAACTGACATACGTGCGGTAGTGTGGCACTATAAATCATCGATCCAGTGTTTTAACATGTCGTTCATAGTTAATTGTAATGTCTGCCAGGAGGAATGCTATGTCTATTGTTTAATAAACCGGTCTTTACTACTACCACTTATATTTGCTACCATGTGTAGGGTGGAGGGTTTGTTCTACACATAGGTGTTCTAAGGGGTGCTATCGGCGTTGCTGGTAGAAGGTAAAGTCCTTGCCAGATATTGCAACACCTCCCACCTCAAGCTTACTTACAAAACACTAGTATATACGCGCGACAGCAAAATCTAACCGGCCACTTTTGAAATGTGAAAACTCAACTTGACGACTTAGAATTAAGAACAGGGGTAACAAAGATTATGGTAATCTAGCAGATATTCAATGAAATGTATACGTTTATGGAAAGCAGTGTAAGTGACCAAATTACGTCATACGTAACGGAGGTTGCTGTCTCGTCTTCAAGTACAAATGCTTAACGATAGGCGGCGCTTGTGCAACACATCAGCACCTTCCGGTAACCGTGCCGAGGATCTGCATGAGACACCGCCATCTACTACCACTTGGAAGTGTTTGCATTCATTTACATACCTTTTCACCGGATGGTTTCGAATAGAATTCGAGATACGTAATGCTTAGGTGAGTCAAGTCGCTTGATGTTTAATTGTTCAGCTTTATCAGGACCCCAATGAATGGATCAGCGGTTTCATGACACCGCTGCACTACGGACCAGCGGTTTCATGACACTTTTGTATAGACCAGCGGTTTCATGACACATTTGCATAGACCAGTGGTTTCATGACACCGTTGTATGGACCAGCGGTTTCATGAAACCATTGCATGGATCAGCGGTTCCATGACATCGTTGTATGAATCAGCGGTTTCATGTAACGTTATACGGCAAGGCGCGCAGCTTTCTCATAATTTACCAACAAGTGACATTTAATGTACCGATGGACTTGTCCTTGGTGCTGAATAACTTTCAGACAAAAACAATACAATACGAAATGTTCATCATAAAATTAAGGTCTGTGAGTTAATTGTTGCGGCAAGTTTTGGGAAGCGCATAACACTTAGAATTGTACTTATCGGCCATCGTATATCTTGGATGGTGTTGTCATGACCGTTCCCCTTCCCGGTGTTTCTTCAAAGTAAACAGCGTTCCCTTCGCAACCGGTGGGCACTGAAGTTTTCTGGGCGGTCGCTGCTACCAGGAGAACATAATCTGAGCTAAATGTTGTCTAAAACTGCTCAATTTTTACCATTTTCCACAGATCTTCGGCTGCATGTCGTGGTCTTCATTCTTCCCTCCGTATGACGCCTGTTTAGAACGCGCGATCTGATTGGACAACACGACCGCAACGCACGCCGGGTAACCCATCCGCCATTTTGGATGTTCCATGTCCCATCAGCTGTGTTGCCCGCCAGGATTAAAACGTTTCAAGGTCAAGATTTGCTACAGTTACAGCATTCCATTTGGGTAAGTCTACTGGCATTTTCTCAAAGCAATGTGTCCTGAACTAGTTTCATTGATAGGACAATGTAAAGTTTTTTTTTTTTGTTGTTGTTGTCAATATGACTTTATTCGGGTCCAACAGCAGTACATTGTGATTGTTACAAACAAAGGACAATGTAAAGTTATGTTTGAGTGTGTTTTGAAGCGACTAATTGTCTAGGGAAAGTTAGGGGAGGGGGGCAGTGGTGTCATCACAATCATAATGTCTCATACATGATACTGCACTGGTCTGATGTGTTTAACATCACCTGACGTCCTATGTTTTAATACTTATCACTATAGTATCAGACATCTTTCTCAGAGCTCCATAGTAGTAGCCATTTTGAGATGATATATTTATGTTCTTGCTGTAAAAGAACTACCTTCATCGGCTACATATAGCATGAGATTAGCAGCACTCCAGTTAGAAGCTCTGAGGAAGGTGTCTGACAGGCATCAAAACATAAGCCTTTACTTTACTGATTATGTGAAAGAATACCTAGTGGGACTGCGTGGCGCAATCGTCAGCACTTTTGACTCAGGTCCAGAAGGTCCTGAGTTCAAACCCCGATGTGTCACTGGTCTTGTACCCTTGGGAAAGGCACTTAACACGACTTTCCTATATAGGCTACAAAAGTCTTCAGCAAATTGAAATTGGTAGCCTCAAAAAACGAAAGGAAAGAAAGCTCCAAAATCCAAATTATCCTGTTGTTGTCAGACATGGAGACCAGATCAACCAGTGCTAAGGCGGGAATAGTCCCAGCCAGCCAACAGGAGTCGAGGAACGCGACAAAGGACGACAAGATGTTCAAACATCCCGGGGAAACCGCGGCAACCAGAGAAACAGCTGTGCAGGAGGCACCAACCTCTGATACTGACTCAGTAAGGTACTGTGAAATCAGTAATAGTTTAACAAACAAACAAAATTTACAATTTGCTAATGTTTAGGTGCAGTATTCTTCCCAACTGCAAGAGGGCAGTTCTTCATCCCACTTGCATAATAATAGAATTAACTGATAATAATCATAATTTTTGTAATTATAGTTTATGAAGTTTTTCTTGGACACTAATCTTATTTCTATTTGTTTGTTTTTATTCCACAATTGTTTTGTCCAACACTGACGACAGGAAAGGTACACAACACATTCATTCATTCTTTCATTCATCTTTCCTTTATTCTGAGTTATTCTGAACCAACCATTTCATCATCCACCTCAGAAACCCTAACAGAAAGCCTGTTGAATCTGGAATGCCCACATGGGAAATGCTGAACCAGAGTGTACACAGAAACCATTCATTAATTTACCATTCATTCATTCAGTTGCTCATTTACTCATTCATTCATCCATTTCATATTCACTCATTCCTTTTCTCAGTCATTCCGAGCCAGCCATTCCAGTATCCACCTCAGAAACCCTAACAGAAAGCCCCATGGCCAGTACTGTTGAATCTGGGATGCCCACAAGAGAAATGCTGAACTAGAGTACACAGAAACCATTCATTCATTCATTCATTTGTTCATTCATCTGTTTATTCATCCATTTCATATTCATTCATTCCTTTATTCAGTTACTCTGAGCCAGCCATTCCAGTATCCACTCCAGAAACCCTAACAGAAAGCCCCATGGCCAGTACTGTTGAATCTGGGATGCCCACAAGAGAAATGCTGAACCAGAGTACACAGAAACAATTCATTCATTTATTCATTCATTCATTCATTCATTTGTTCATCCATCTGTTTATTCATCCATTTCATATTCATTCATTCCTTTTCTCAGTTACTCTGAGCCAGCCATTCCAGTATCCACCTCAGAAACCCTAACAGAAAGCCCCATGGCCAGTACTGTTGAATCTGGGATGCCCACAAGAGAAATGCTGAACTATCTAGTACACAGAAACAATTCATTCATTTATTCATTCATTCATTCATTCATTCATTTGTTCATCCATCTGTTTATTCATCCATTTCATATTCATTCATTCCTTTTCTCAGTTACTCTGAGCCAGTCATTCCAGTATCCACCTCAGAAACCCTAACAGAAAGCCCCATGGCCAGTACTGTTGAATCTGGGATGCCCACAAGAGAAATGCTGAACTAGAGTACACAGAAACAATTCATTCATTCATTCATTTGTTCATTCATCTGTTTATTCATCCATTTCATATTCATTCATTCCTTTTCTCAGTTATTCTGAGCCAGCCATTCCAGTATCCACCCCAGAAACCCTAACAGAAAGCCCCATGGCCAGTACTGTTGAATCTGGGGTGCCCACAAGAGAAATGCTGAACTAGAGTACACAGAAACAATTCATTCATTCATTCATTTGTTCATTCATCTGTTTATTCATCCATTTCATATTCATTCATTCCTTTATTCAGTTACTCTGAGCCAGCCATTCCAGCATCCACCTCAGAAACCCTAACAGAAAACCCCATGGATGGTACTGTTGAATCTGGGATGCCCACATGGGAAATGCTGAACTAAAGTGCACATAAATAGCATTCATTCATCTTTCATTCATTCATTTCTTTAATCATTCATCCATTTCATATTCATTCATTCCTTTATTCAGTTACTCTGAGCCAGCCATTCCAGCATCCACCTCAGAAACCCTAACAGAAAACAACATGGCCAGTACTGTTGAGTCTGGGATGCCCACATGGGAAATGCTGAACCAGAGTACACAGAAACAATTCATTCATTCATTCATTTGTTCATCCATCTGTTTATTCATCCATTTCATATTCATTCATTCCTTTTCTCAGTTACTCTGAGCCAGCCATTCCAGTATCCACCTCAGAACCCCTAACAGAAAGCCCCATGGCCAGTACTGTTGAATCTGGGATGCCTACGAGAGAAATGCTGAACCAGAGCGCACAGAAGCTGGTGGATGACATCAACAGCAAGAGGAAGAGAGATGCCGCCTTGCTGTCAGACTTCAAGAAGGCCCTGGAGATACAGGTAGCTGCACTGTTATGTAGCTGCACTACAATGTTCATGCCTGCATCACTTAACATGCATGTGGCTTTGCTGCACTAAGTAAGATGTCCCTATGCTGTGAAAAAGCCTGGTGAAGACACTGATCTTGTTGTAATATGCACTGACAGCACAAAGTAATTGTGTCGTGCCTATAGTGCATAAGCTTAGCATTAGACTACGTGTGCCTGTCACATCTTGCTTTTGGCCTTCAACACTGGGTAGTGAAACTGACACTAATCAAAGAAGAAGCTAGTTTTCCTTTTATAACTTACATAGCCGTAGACAGTCATTGACCTTGAATGAGGAATAAAATTTCCATTGTCTGTTAATTGCTGCGTGGCGCGTTGGTACACCCGATCCCTCGATCTTGGAAGTTAAGCAACGCGCGGTCCGGACAGTGCTTGGATGGGAGTCCCCCAACCAAGGACGCCAGGATTGCTGTAGCCTCACGAAGCTTTCCAGGAAATCGTCTTCCGGGAGGGACGTAAAACGGGGGTCCCGTGCTCGAGGAGGTGCCTCGGCTATGTTAAACAGCCTCATTACCCTCACTTTGGGTACCTACTGGCTGCAAAATACACCCGATATCATCATATTCGTTAATTACTGTGACTTTGAAATGACACAAAACCAAACTTGTTGTTCCAGGTTGGGAACTCCTGCAGCCTCCTGGAGAGCTCCATGTACCAGACTTACGAGAGGACAGGAGCGCGGATGCAGGAGAAGCTACAGGAGCTGTTCGCTGTGCTGGACCGCGTCTCCAAACTGGAGGCGGAGCTCAAGCAGTTCCGACAGGCCCTGGGCATGCTGTACACAGATGTGCAGGCTCCACAGACACAGTAGAAGTTTGTATTTATCTATTATAGTAATTATTATAGATTCTACCATGAAGTTTTACGTTTTTTTCTTTGTTGATCATGGGCCATTGATACAGTAAATACAGAGCTCAAGCAGTTCCGACAGGCTCTGGGCATGTTGTATACAGATGTGCAGGCTCCACAGACACAGTGATACACACAGGAAGTTTGTAGGTTTCTAAGATTCTACCTTGAAGTTCTATGTTTTTATTTGTTGATCATGGGCCGTAAAAACAGAGAAACAGTGAATACAGAGCTCAAAGAGTTCCAACAGGCTCTGGGCATGCTGTACACACAGAAAGTTTGTATTTATCTAGATTCTAATCTAATAATTTATCAAGCTATGTTTTTAATTTGTGCAACAGAAATGCTCAGCTCCAAACACAGGAACCTGAGTGAACCTATATGTATTATAGGTGTGTGTTTTCCCTCCAGCTTTGATGATATATCATTGTCTCTTTCCCATTCATTCATTCACTCATTTACCTTGTTGGACTCTTGCCCTCTTAGATTATTCAATATATGATATTCATTTATTGACTCATTAATTCATTTATTCATTCATTCACTCATTCATCTTGCTGTACCCTGCATCCTTTTTGTCTTGGTAGAACCTTAATCTAGCTAGTGACAAGTCATATGCCAGGGAGTTGTTATAATGTGAGGTGGTGCTGTTGTGATAATTCTAATTTCTAAGAAATTGGTTTCTTAGGATTTATTGTAGCAGACAGCTAGGTTGATTCAAGTTTGAATACTTGAAGTCATGGGACCATGTCTTTGTTTAAAAAATGTTCCCTTTGGCTTTTATGTTACATTTGTAGGGAATTGACCTATTTTTTGTAAGCAACATTGATTAAATCATTACATTAACTACAAGGTTTCATGATGTTCGGAACCTCTTCTAATAGTTAGTTTCTTCTATCTCAAACTATCCAGTACCCTTACTATGTAAAAGGAGAGACAAATAAAGACCAGCACACTGTCAAGTTTCAGTGCTTGGGCTGTGCAGTTTAATGACTTTGGAATTTAACGGCTCACAGAAATTGTAACAGACAAAACAACAAGGTGACATCAATATGTTGCATCCAACACGAGAAAGAAAACATTAGAAAAACGATCGACTATCTCCTATTTTTTCATATTGCTGTGGCATAGTTCAAAATATACACAAAGCATCTCCAGAAATCTAACACGTGAAGACTGATTATGGCTAGCCAGATGGTCACCATGGTTACCCGTTGCCATGGTTACCCGTTGCCGCGGTTACCGTTGCCGTGGTTACTCGCGGCACTCCAGCTCAGCCTCCACATCCTGCACCAGATCGGTGCTCTTCGCCTGCAGCTTGTCTCCCAGAGGCTTCGTCTTGTGCATCTGGGGCAGAAATGAGGAATACAAGTTAGAAAATGTTTCTACATGTTTCGGACACAAAAAATGCTTTTGCAAAATTTAGTGCAGCTTTATTATTATGTATTTAAGCACAGAACCCTTACATCTCCTTGAATGTGTAATGTGACCCAAGTAAACCTTACACAGTTTGGAACATACAAAAAATCTCAGGCTCAACTAGAGAAACAGATCCAAATAGACCTTACAATATACTCGTAAAATCCAAGCTTCCTGGAGTCCATATAATATTACAAAACAGTGAACCTATACTTAAATAGCCCAAATGAACCTTTACTTACACCATATCATGCTCTGCGACAATTTTATATACTTCTTGGAATGGACCACAATTTTGCTAATGACATGCAGACGGTGTCTCCAGAATAGTAACATTTAAGGGAGTTTTATCCTCAAAAGGGAGTTTAGGGTACAATTTCATTCACAAAGCAACACTGTGGTCCTGCCAAATGTAGTTGTCAGAGGAACTGGCTGTCTCTAGTAGCCTGGGTACCACCTGGATAGTAGTAGTTCACTCCTATATGTTCGCTTCTGCTACCCATCTGGAGACTTGCACATTCAAACCGTTTGGTGCTAACGTCAGTTAGTGAACAAAGTAAGGAATGGGTTCTATAGTGTTCGTTCGATGACAGCAGACCTCCCACAAGCGGATGGAACGCCTGTTTGAACGATCGCTTGAACCCATTCCATAATTTGCTCATGTGTATGGACCAATGAGCGCCGCAGCGTCCAAAATTTGGACGATTCCAGACGTTAAGATGGTAAGGGTTCCCAGACAGAACAGCAGAGAAGCGACTCTATGTAGTGTATAATGAACGCCGGAGCAAACTACTTTCCGGATGGTACCCAGGCCATGTCTCTCTAGAGGGAATTCCTGGAAATCTCACCTTGATCATCTTCTGGGTGCTCTGCAGCTCCTTGGGCAGGCAGTGGAACTCCGTGGAGCGCACCTCAGACTTGGTCTTCCTGGAGCCCTCGGGGCACTGTGCCACCGGTGTCTTTGAGAAGCAAGCCTGCTCCTCGTTTTTCTGGTTCAGACGGGTGATCATGATGTTACGCATCACAGGCTGCTTCTTTCCTGCAGAGTAAGAGAAAATAAAAACCACAATGTAAAAGATATTAAAAAAAGGCTTAAAACCATACAACCAATGGCTGAGTGGGTAGAGTGTTTGCTTTGCATTCGGTAGGTTGTGAGTTTGATTCCTGTCCGAGTCATACCAATCCGGACTTTAAAAGTGTTACATGGGTGATCATCATGTTACGCATCACGGGCTGCTTCTTTGCTGTTCAGTGGGAAAAATGAAAACCACAATGAGAGACCTGAAATATAGACAAGGCTTATAACCATAACCTTTCTAAGCTTGGTTTGTGTGTTGCAACGGCCAGAACATTGACGGGTGATGTATGATATTATGCATCACCAACTGCTTCTTTCCGGTACAGTTGGGACAAGTTTAAGCAACACTTATTTATTTGATTGAGGTGGAGACTAGTCGCAGGAGATACCTTAAATATATTTTAAATGAAAACAAGGCTTTAAACCATAGAAAACCCTTTCTTACTGGGGTCTGTGTGGTGCAACAGCCAGAGCATTACCCTCCCCTTCACACTGTCTACCAGCTAACGGGCGAGATGGACCAAACTCTTAAGGAGACTTGTAGAATCTTGGAATCTTAAGAAGCACAAGTAACACAGAAGTGACTTTCCTTACCCCTTGTACTGCCTGCTGGTCACCATATAATGAGAAAGGTCAAACTCCTTAGACTCTTAAGTAGTCTTGATTATCTCACGTGACTAACCCTCCCCCTGGCATCAGAAAAGACAGACCAAACTCCTTGCAAGACATGTAGAGTCACAACTAAGATAGGTGGCACTTTTCCTCACCCTGCCATTTGGGTACCAGGTAAGACTGATCAAACTCCTTGAGAAACTTCTGAAAGACTTAGAATCTCAAGAAGCACAACTAAGACAGAAGAAGACTTACCCTCCCCCTTGCACTGGCTGCTGGGGATCAGGTAGGACAGGCCAAACTCCTTGGGAGACTTGGTAAAGACTTGGAATCTTAAGAAGTAAGACTTACCCTCACACTGGCTGCCGGGGATCAAGTAAGATAGACCAAACTCCTTCAAGTTGGTAGACTTGTTAAAGACTCTTAGAATCTTAAGAAGCAAGATTCACCCTCCCTGCAAACTCGGGGCAAACTCCTTGGGATACTTGTAGACTATAAAGTAGCACTGAGTCACTGACACACAAACCTCACTATTAAAGAAGCCCGACTCAACTAAGACAAAAGTAAGACTTACCCTCCCCCTCGTACTGGCTGCTGGGGATCAGGTAGGACAGGCCAAACTCCTTTGGAGACTTGTAGAATCATAGATAAATATTAAGAAGCAAAACTATGACAGGAGAAGACTTACCCTCCCCCTCGCACTGGCTGCTGGGGATCAGGTAAGACAGAGCGAACTCCTTGGGAGACTTGTAGATCTCCTCGCGAGGTCCCTCGTACTCATTAGACTGCTCCCCGTCAAAGTTGCCGCACAGACCAACCAGCTTCTTGCGGTAGTCGTGAGACACCTGGGGGGGACACGAAATTCAACGTGAATTTCTTTTTTTTTAAACAAGTTTGCTCAGTGTAGGGTTTAACCCTTAAACTGCCAGAGTTTCAGCACTATAAAATGCTATCAGTACCAGGGTTGGCTGCTGACCTCCAAAAAGAATCCCCCGAACAAGGCCGAAGTCCCTAACTTCCGGGGTTCATGCGCTACTCGCCCGCAAAGTTGCTACTTCGGGGGATATATCCGGGTCCGGGTGCGGCATATGAGTGCCAGATATATCCGGGTTTGGCTATTTAAGCGTTAACATGGACCACTTCTGGGCTCTGAACTAATACTAACAGTAGCAGCATCTATTCTAAGACTTACTGACTCACGTGAGAAGCATCAAGCTGTGTTAATGTTTGACTGGGAATGAAATTACAAGGGTTTCCAGCTGTCTTCGAGGGTTGGGTTTGTTACAAAGGTTCTGGGTTTGAGTCCTCTGATATACTCGGACGTTGGGCCTTTGGTGTGTTATTAGCCATAAGGCAGTTTACTGGATATGCAGCTTGTGCTGGTCAGTACAAACTTGGTGTGCTACGCCATAAAGCAGTTTACTGGGAATACAATACAATACAAACAAACAAATACACAACTCTGTACGAACCTTAACCTCGACGTTGTGTCCGTCGACCTTGACGTGCAGGCCGTGCTGGGGTGACTTCAGCTCGATGCCGTTGCCATGGCAATACAGAGTGCACATGACCTTGCCAGTGACCTGGTGACGAATCTTCTTGGCCTCTCCTGGCTGAACCTGAACTTGGCGGCCGTCGATGGTCACCTCAATCTGAGGGTTAAAGTGATAAGCAGGTTAACATTTTCAACTCAGGGCTCGAAATACTTTTTTCTGCATACCTGCATTGGTGCAGGTAACATTGAAAAGTACCTGCACCAGACAAATTTTACCTGCACCACTCTGAATTTAGGAAATATGGATCATACTAAAATTGTTCAGGAACCATTGCTATTTTTCTTTTATACTTTATAGGTTGCAACAGTTCATGTATGCTAGTAACAATCCACATACATAGGTTAGGTGCAGGTAGACACCAGAAATACCTGCACAGCTCCAATTATACCTGCACTCACTTGCATATGCAGGTGGTATTTCGAGCCCTGCAACTGTTTTCAAAGAAGAAGTCAAACCCCATAATAGTAATGTAGAATTAGAGTCGTAGCGACTACCAATATTCTATATGTACATACAATCACTTAATCTTTGTATGTTAGAGTTTAGATTATTTACCTGTTTTCAATCACTTCATGTACTTGACTTTATTCACTTGCAATTAGCCCCATGGGCACGAATTTGCAATAAAACCTTTACCTTGTAAAGTGATTTTGAATTAAACCCTGTTAACCCTTTACTTATTCATTTATTTAAGTTTTTTATTTATTTATTGGTTCTGCTATGCAGCATGCACAGCCAGGGCTGCCAACCTAGCCTGTGGCTATTACAAGGGGCTAACCCCGCTGACACAGAGACAATACGAAATGAATTTGGCAAGGACAGGGTACTTATCAATAACAATATTCTAAGTACATAAAAAGACAAAAGGTCAACCCATCATTGCCAAGAGCCTAGCAATGCATCAACTAAGAATTGGCTAGTTTGAGAGTCAGAAGAGAGAACTTAATAAAAAATTTCTGTCTACAGAGTAAAGAAAAATGAGCTTGTCTCGGGAAAAAAAGAACCCGTGAAAATCCAATGAAAGGAGTGAAAAAATTTTTCTGCTTTCTTGTAGAACTTTCTGATTATTAAAGACATGACTGCCCAGTTGAAAAGGATTTTTTTTCTATAACTTGTTCAGGGATGAATATACGAAGTTACCACACAGGGCACAGAACCTGAACACAACATGCTACTCTCAAAACAATCTACAGAAGTCCACACTTACAGGTGTGTGCCTGTGCAGATTTTCCTCGCTGCTGGACCACTCGAAGGACTTGGACTTGCTGGCAGACCCCTCGGAGCTGGTCTGCTGGCTGATGCCCTTCTCCTGAGACTTCCTGGAGAACAGATATGGCCGGAGTGCCGTCAATCCTGTACCTTTTTTTATTGACAATGATCTTTATTGCAGAACCATGACCAACAAATATTTGCTTGTAGGAATGGCAAACCATTTCACGCCATCCATCCAAAAATCTAAACTTCATGACATGGAAAATGTATATTCCGAAATGGTCAAATGACAGATGAAAAAACATGAATTAACAACATGGGTCCCATGCAAACAATGAAAGGAACAGAATAAAATGATGATGATGATTATCAATGGTTTATTAGATTAAAAATCTCCTGCAGCCTGTTGGCTGAATTTACAACAAACGTTGTCAAGACAAAATCAAACCTGGACACAGACTTGCCATACTTGTCCAGCAGCCTCCACCAGGTTACGTGGATCGGTGGTCTAATTGTGGAAATTGGACAAATAGAGTCAATAGTACGCCAGGGCAGTCGGCCGGCCGGAAAAAAACCATTATCCTCACCACTTCGCACCTGTTAGATAGCGATTAGTCGCCTTCAAAGACGATACAGACCCCTCACAGGCTTCGTGATGAGGATATGAGGTGATGTTTTTTTCTGGCCGGCCGATTCCCTTATACCCCCCTCACATTAGGCGCGATTCGATCGGACGACGAGTCTGCGAGCTCTAAATTACGAGGAGGCATGACCCTGACGGGAAGGGTGAACTCTGCCATTTCTTCGGCGGCATCCTGGTCATGCCTCCTCTTAAATCAGAGCTCGCAGAGTGAGACTCGTTGTCCGATCGAATCGCGCCTAATGTGAGGGGGGCATTAGCGTACTATTGACTCTATTTGTCCAATTTCTACGATCAGTCCACCGATTCACGTAGCCTGGTGGAGGCTGCTGTCCACCAAATACCTGCTCTGTTGGCCCTCCTGGCTCTGCCTCCATCCCTGGGTCTCCTCCTTGCTCTTCTGGCTCTCCTGGATGATGGTATCCTGTGAGATTGACTCCTTGCTCTGCTCCTGGCTTGAGGCGCCGCGAGGAACTCTCATCTCAATCTTTGTGCTCTTGAGAAAGACCTGAGATGGCAAATGGTTGGGACAATTATTATATTTCAATGATGTCTGTTAAACACTTTAAACATTGAACATTTTTAACATTACGGGATTCCAGTCTTTTATCTCATTCTCTCTGTCTGTCTGTCTCTGTCTCTCTGTGTCTGTGTCTGTCTCTCTCTCTCTCTGTCTCTCCCACTCTCTCTCTCTCTCTCTCTCTCTCTCTCTCTCTCTCTCTCTCTCTCTCTCAGGCTTGTTGATGAGGACCATCAATTTCTCTTCCTCACTCTCTACATCTATACTCTCTTTCTCTCGATCTCTCTTTCTCTCTCTGTATATATATATATATTATGTCTTGCTTCAGTCCTTTGTAATGCTTTACTTTGCTACAAACAATAACACGAACCTTGACAGTTTTCTCAGGTTTGTTCACGAGGACCATACGCTTCCCCCCTCTCTATCACTTGCTTCAGTCCTTTGTAATGCTTTACTTTTATACAAACAATTACACAAACCTTGACAGTTTTCTCTGGCCGCTGTGCCTCAGGTTTGTTCACGAGGACCATAAACTTCTCCTCGGGAGAGGCGTCCTTGGCCAGGATGTGGTCGCACTTGCCGACCTTGTACTTGTACTCCACATCGTCGAAGGTACGGATCTTGTCGTTGGCCTGGACCTTGCAGAACGCTGGAAACGAGGAAGGGAAGAAGAGTTTAACTAGAAATAGAACATTTACTGATGGCTGTTTCTTCGTATCCGAAGATCAATGGTAGGCAGACAAGATTGATTAGACGTCACCAGTCCGCCTGGCCTGCTCGTGACTTTTTAAGGTGAAGGAGGGGTGTGCACTCCCTTCTCCACCCTCTCGTCTACTGGCGCACTAAGTCCTACAGGGACAGAACTGTTTGCCACGTAAGAAGGCCCCAGCAGATGCAGGTTTATTATTTTTTACTAGTAAACAAATAATTCCTGCCTTTAGGTTACCTTCAAGTGGTCTGGCCTATAACTACTGCTCTGCTCATTCCTACTTCAACACATTCGTATACATGGTGACCAACCCCTAAAGGCCCCTAAAGCTCTGTCCTGCCACTTGCTACATAATGTAATCGAACACCGTACGTAATTAGCCTCGAAAGGGTATACCACTCCGTAAGGGGCAGTATAACCCCGTCGTGTGTAAACATGTGCGAACATGCGTGATCACGTCGACCGAACCGAACCGAACCGTACGGTATCTGCTGAATCCCCAGCAAGTCGGAAGTCATTATACACCAACGATCTTGTTCTGTAGCCTCATGATCTTCCTCTCTTGTTCATTAACATTGTCTTTGTGTAATTTATCTGAGTGCCTTGTAGGTTTATGCTGTTTTTACTCGAAATTCAATAGCTAAGTTATTTTAGTCCCGACGATTTTACTAATTCATGTATGTGGAGATATGCTTGTAGCTTGACTTCTGTTTATTGCAATTCAGCTCAATTAAAAACAAAAACAAAACAAAACAAGTGACCGTAGGTAACATAGTCTGTGACGTCGGTCTGGTATATGTTGGTTGTTTTGTCTTCTTTGGTGTGTGACGTTGTGCTTATATCCTATATGATTCTTTTCATGGTGTTAGATATATCGTTGTATCTAAAGTTGCCTAATATTTCTGTGTCATGTGAATCTTACTAAACAGGTATGGATTGTGAGATAACATGTGGCCAAAGTCAAAAAGATATGGTGACGATAAGTTACCGGATGGTCTACTCTAATACACAGGCACATTCACACACAGACACACCTACAAGACCGACAGGCAGACTGACAAACGCACCAAGTATTAACATGTTTCTGTTATGGACGTAATAAGTATGAAGCACGGAATAGGACCTTGATGTTTCTTAGTCGAAGTCCGGGAATATAATATGGCTAAACTTCATTTGGGACGAGAATTCTTACACGCTTCATTGCAAACGGCGACAGGAGGTATTTGATTGGCAGGGTCATTAGTGGAACATTAGATGTCGGTTCCCATGTCCCACATACGATAACACACAGCTGTTGATGATGAACTGTGCGATAAGTTTTTAACTAGTGTGAAGCCATAAGGTAGCATGACACAGTGTTAATGGGTGAATCCCGGGGTCCATGATGCTGGTACATAAAGTAGTACGGATAAACTTGTTGAATAAGAGGTAGAAAGCAAACGCGCGTAAAATTCTTGCACATATCGCGCATCTGCTTAACTATACCCAATTACCTCAACGGGCACCATATGCAGACATGGGCCAATACACTGTGAAACGTACAATTTGCAGGGGTGATTTCTGAAATTATTACATACATAATACAAACAGCTGCCGAAAAAATAAAACACCTTGCATCATCGTCCAACTATGTGTAGAGAACCTGCCAAACCACAAACGTATGCGACAACGGGAACATGCAGATATAGATGCGAACGCGCGTTACATTGACGACCAGAGAACATCACGCATCTGCTTGCAATATCTCAATTACAGCATGACCCATATACAGGGGATCTGGACTAATACACCGAAAGATGAACATTTTGTAGGGGTGTTATTTTTATTGCGTCCCTAATAAAACCAACTGCCGCAAAAACAACAACAAAAAACAACGTGCATCATCGTCAACCTCAGTGCAGATGACCTGCCAAACAACGTACGTATGCGACAACGGGAACATGCAGATACCGATGCGAACGCGAATAACTTTGACGATCAGGTAACACCACGCATCTGCTTGACAAATTCCAATGACACCATGACCCACATACAGAGGATCTGGACCAAAACACCGCAAGACGAACAAATTGTAGGGGTGTTATTTTTATAAAATCCATAATAAAACCACCTGCCGCAAAAAAAAGTTCACGTGCATCATTGTCAACCTCAGTACAAAGGACCTGCCAAACCACATAGAATTCAGACAACGGGAACATACAGATACAGCTGCGAACGCGCGTAAACGTGACAAAACTAAAAGTCTGTCGACCAGAGGGTCTGGTCACAGACTAATAAAATCATTCATCAACGGAGCACATCTCTATTGTGTACATGTACTTAGTAGCAGAGTCCATAGCCTGTTCGGCAATGCTCTGCCTGGTCGAAGGGAACCACAGTGGCACCCACGCAATGCTAACAACAACAACAACAACAAACAAAGCACATCTACTCACGTGTGTACATGTACTTAGTAGCAGTGTCCATGGCCTGTTCGGCGATGCTCTGCCTGGTTTGGACTTAAGTTCACTAGTGTGTACAAACTGAGCACATCTCTATATACTCACGTGTGTACATGTACTTAGTAGTGGTGTCCATGGCCTGTTCGGCGATGCTCTGTCTGGTTTGGACTTAAGTTCACTAGTGTGTACAAACTGAGCACATCTCTATATACTCACGTGTGTACATGTACTTAGTAGTGGTGTCCATGGCCTGTTCGGCGATGCTCTGTCTGGTTTGGACTTAAGTTCACTAGTGTGTACAAACTGAGCACATCTCTATATACTCACGTGTGTACATGTACTTAGTAGCGGTGTCCATGGCCTGTTCGGCGATGCTCTGCCTGGTTTGGACTTACGTTCACTAGTGTGTACAAAAAGAGCAGACATCTGTACTCACGTGTGTACATGTACTTAGTAGCGGTGTCCATGGCCTGTTCGGCGATGCTCTGTCTGGTTCACTAGTGTGTACAAACTGAGCACATCTCTATATACTCACGTGTGTACATGTACTTGGTGGCAGTGTCCATAGCCTGTTCGGCGATGCTCTGTCTGGTGGAGGGGAACCACAGCGGCACCCAGGCCAGCGGGACGCGCGTGAGGTTCTGGGTCATCTCGGGTTTACGGATGGAGACGTTCATCTCCCGCTCGGCCGCGTCCAGGGTGGCGCGCAGGCGGATCTGGTTGGGGGCGTTCTTGTTGCCGATCTGAGGTGGCAAGAGTGGATTATGGTTAGGGTTGTCGACACTCCCAGGTTTTTTTCTTTATTGAAATACGTGTAAAAATACCAATTAACGGACGAGGACAAAGTGACGGCGGACTCAAGTTACATTCAACTTATATTAACGCCGCCACTTATTCAAGAATTGAAAATAACAAATTATACAGGACAATAATAAATAGATAATTACATATGTATGAACAGTGTACGTGAGTCGATCTCTCTTACTGGAGTAGAAAACTAAAACAAAGAATTATACTTGAATCTAAAAACGATTTGTTGTTGCAATGTACACATGTGTTGCTTCTATAATTCTGCAATTGACATTTAAGGAGCAGAAAGAACTACCTTGTAAGATCAACATTTCTTTGGCATTATTTGCAAGACTGTGGAAATCAAGTATATGTACAAGTAACCCAGAGAGTTTGCCGATGAGAACTGAGCGCTGGTAATTATAGGTTCTGACCTGGAGTACGTACTGTGCAACCTAACTTAGCTACCACTCAGTGCATAGTGAACTAGACCTAGATCAGGGCAACCTAGCCTATGGCCAGGGCATAACGAAACCATTTACGCTGACTGGTCAATATCGTAAACTCAGGATAGAGCGCCCTGCACTAGGGAGGCACAGAAAAGGTATAAAAGGAGGAGTGGTCCGATCTCTGTCATTCTTGAGAAAGACATATTAAAGTCGAAACCGGTAGAATACTGCCGTCTCTGAGCTGTCATTTTCCCAAGCTACGAATGATGACTCCCAGGTTGTGGGTTCGAATCCCTACCGGAACCCAACATTGTGCCCATGAGAATAATAATTTTCAACTGATTGCTCACTCAACTCAGGTGAAGATGAGTATCTATCTTTTGGCTAGGGAAGTTCTGGTGTAAAGGACGTTAAATGTTGGTTTCCTGTTTGAGCGGAGCCACATGTCGCCAGGAAAGTACTAATTGAGTTTATGGAAAAGAGTAGGGGACCCTCCCAGTGTAACTGGATCAAACCTTACTGTTATGTCCTATGCAGCTCTTGTACCTACCACACAAAACTACGTGGTTTAAGATTAAGGCACGATTTACACTTGTAGTTTTATCTGTAGTACTACAGATCGTAGTCTACTACTGTAGTAGCCTACAGATTTTTTCTGGGTGTAAACAGAAATGAAGTGTAGTCTACTACTGTAGTCTACTACACCCTCCGAGGCTGTAGTACTACAGTTCAGCGGACGTTCTATGAGAATTCGAACAGGGTGTAAACAGAAACTGTAGTAGACTACAGCTGACTGACGCCAACCGCGTCAGTCGCCTCCTGCGCTGCATACGTTCTTGGCGTGTCTGGTTGAAAACCTGGGTAACACTGCAACATGAACATAATGACCTCCGCCTCTCCCGTCATTTTGATCCGTCCGGTGGTCAAAATTGGCACTTTTGACACAACAGGAAGAGTGAAGAAGACCAAAAAATTGATGCTGTTCGATCTGGTGTAATTCGAAACGTACGCGTGTTTTATTTGGGTCATCTGCGGTCAATGTACTATTTTCTATTGTCATGGCCTATTTTTCAGAGTGCCTTGTTATATTTCAGCCATACATAGTATGGTGAAATATATTGTATTCGTAATGTTTCTTTCTTTCTTTCTTTCTTTCTTTCTTTCTCCTGTCAAATCTTCAAAGTGATTCATCTCCGCCGTTCCTAGACCGAATGACCTGAAATTCGGCACAGTAGTAGAGTGGGCCAATACCTTGATGTGTTTTTCCCATTTTTGTCATATCTGCCTCTAAAATGATTTTATTGAGATTTTTTGGTCAATTTTAGACCAAAACTGTATATTTTGGCCCCTGTACCCTGGTATTACAACCAAATGAGCTGAAATTTGACAGAGATGTGCCTTGATAATGCCCCCATATAAATTCGATAACACTTTTGGTGTACAGTACAACAAAATGCTTATTTTTGCGATTTTTTGACCAATTTTTGACCAAAAAAGGACACATTTGGCCCCTGTACCCTGGTATTACAACCAAATGAGCTGAAATTTGACAGAGATGTGCCTTGATAATGCCCCCATATAAATTCAATAACACTTTTGGTGTACAGTACAACAAAATGCTTATTTTTGCGATTTTTTGACCAATTTTTGACCAAAAAAGGACACTTTTGGCCCCTGTACCCTGGTATTGCAACCGAATGAGCTGAAATTTGTCACAGATGTGCCTTGATAATCCCTTCATATAAATTCAATAACAATTTTGGTGTACAGTGCAACAAAATGCTTATTTTTGCGATTTTTGGCCAATTTTTGACCAAAAAAGGACACTTTTGGCTCCTGTACCCTAGTATTACAATTAAATGACCTGAAATTTGGTATAGATAGGCATTAGATACTTGGTAACAAGATTCAAGTAAAATTTTTGACATAAACAACTTTAAAATGATTAATTTTGGCACTTTTCTGAGGGGAAATTTGTTTTCTTTTGGCCTCCTGACGTGACCTTCCGTGACCCCGCACAGAGCCACACCTGTGCGCGTCAGCCGGAGAGTTAATTGAATCAAAGACCTAGCCAATCAGCGAAGAGGAGGCCAAAGGCTAATTAATATTCATAAGCGGGGCCTCATGATCCCGTATATAGCAGTGTTCCCGCCAGGGGGAGCGAAGCCCGCCTAAGGCTCTCGCATTTTAGACTATTCAGAAGGCTTTATATTGTATCAGTTCTTAGGGGCATATCTATGATAATCGCAGCAGTCACTTAACTTCTCTTTAGCGTAACACTATTTCAGGTCAAACCGTCAAAGGCAACTAAAAACAAACTTTAACGTTACTGAGTTCAACAGTACTTATAACTTGTTATCCGAAGTTGAAACGCTAGCGATGGTATTTCGCTGCGCTGTTAGCTCCGTGCGACTGTTGTTGACGGTCTTATAACGGTATATTTTGCACCCCTGTACCCTGGTATGAGTAACATTTGGTATAGATAGGCATAAGATAGTTGGTAAAATGATCCAAGTAAAATTTTTGGCATAAAGTACTGTAAAAGGCTTAATTACAGCACTTTTTTTAGGGGAAATTGGTTTTCTTTCGTTCTCCATGCCATGACCTTTCGGACGTTCACCCCACAGAGCCGACATCTGCACCTGCGCCTAGCCGGCAGGAAGAGTTAATTCAATTAATGGTTCAGCCAATCAGCGAAGAGGAAAGCGAAGGCTAATTAATATTCATAAGCGGGACCACACAATACGTTAACTTGAAGACTCAGGCCGTACAGACTTCTCGCCAGGATTTTTTCAAAGCGTCGGACAGGGGTCCGGGGGCCGCCGAATGTCCCTGGCGGGGTCCAGGGGCAGGGCCACTGTGGGGGGGACCCAGGTGGGCGAAGCCCCCCCGGAAGCTCTTGCATTTTAGACTATTGAGAAGGCTTCTTTTATCAGTTTTTTTAGGGCCATATCTACGATAATCGTAGCAGTCACTTACTTCTCTTCAGCAGTTTGACTTTAGAATATTTCGGGTCAAAGCTTCAAAGACAACTAAAACCTCATAAACAACAAACTTTACTTAGCTCAACAGTATACAAAAATATTGTACGGGTTGCCATCCTTAGTTGAAGAGCTTATTTATAGCGCTAGTATCTTCGCTGCGCCGTTAGCCGCCGTGCGACTTTTGTTGACGGTCTGATATCCCTACGTCGCCGCCTCGCTGATATTCCCACGGACATTTTTCAAGAAAAATACCCAGCAAAAACGCTGTTCTGCGTCAAATTCTATTCTATAAAACATGTGGGACTCAGTGTTACAGTCTAAATATTTTGTAGAAGCACCGCTGTAGGAAAGAAGGTCCAAGCAATGTAAAACATCACGTAGCATGAAGTTCGCTGTCAACTGGCACACAGCACATGACTGTTTGAAACTCTAAGTCTAATCAACAGCCGTAGTTGATTGATAGCCGGCGGTCCTTTGATGAAGTCGGCGAAAGGTGCGTTAGTTAGAAAATCTGCGTTTAGTTTTGATACGTAATTATAAGTTAGACAGTGGCGAGAATGATTATTTTCTCATCAATATTTCTCTTCAGAATTATTTGAACTTAATTGTGCATCTAAACAATTGGCTTACCTGTGCAATGTTTATATGATTAATGATCAGTGTACTGAAATCATGTGTAACGTATGGCTCCTAGTCAATAGATCAGCATTTTCTCTATAGTGACCACCTGTCTATAGTGGTAACATTTCCTAGTGCTGTTGTTGTTTGACATAAACTTTGAACATTTAAATTGTAAGTAACTTTAAACTGCCAGAGTTTCAGCCCAATAAAACACTCTCAGCGCCAGGGTATGAACAGACTGACCAGACAGACGAAAATAAATCCTCGAACAAGGTTCAATCGTATCTTCCGGGTCTGGCAGGAAGTTGTTAAACTAAAATAAGAATAGGCTCGATGGCTGATTGCATACAAAGTAAAACAGTTTTACAGCTTGAAGAAAACAAACGCTCCTACAGTACCCGCACCTGCTTGATAATTATTAAATCGTATGCCCTACTTGAATAAAAAAAGTTCACTGCAATAATAAATGTACCCACATCACAAGGAGCTTATACTTTTTTAAACTTACACCTAGTTATCGTACTGAAAATTGTTAATGACATTACATGAAGTCATTCAACAATTTTCAGTCATGATGAAAATTTTCTGAATGGAAGGTGTGATTATTGTCATTTTCCGAAAAATAGAAGCAAGCTCTGTTTTTACCTGGAATCAATTCACAATACCAGTCCACTTTGGGGGATAATGTACTGTTAATATGATGTTCCATTTTTGCGCAGGGGTGATTTGGAACAGTCCAATGTTGCGTGGGAAGGGGTATGGCTGAAATATGCTGTATTTGCTCTTAAGCAAATGTCGGCCTTTCTAGTATTAGAAAAAAAACCTTTTTTCACAAATATAAGATTCCCGCGCCCACCAAGTGTCAAAGGTCACATTCAGTCACTACAGTTTCTCCGTAATCAAAGAACAGCAGGTGTCCCGCTATGCTCTCTGTCAGTGAGTGTAAACCGGACGCGAATCTGTAGTCTACTACAGTAGTAGACTACGATGTGTAGTACTACAGATTCAAGAAACAAGTGTAAACCGGGCCTAATGCAAAACAAACAAACCTCTTGGGTGGAGCTGCGGCCATAGAAGGTGTTCTCGATGTAGCGTTGGGCGGCGAGGCATGCCTCCTGAAGCCAAGCGGGAAGCTGCAAGATACAAACGTTCATTGGGATGTCTGAAAGATCAGTTAAGACCAGGTTCCTTGGGCACAAACGCCAGAGTTCAACAACCTCAGAAGTTTCGCAACATATACAATGTATAGAGTCACCGGGTCATATTCGGTCTCACTGGACAAAGATAAAATCTTGGACATAGAACCAGACTTTTTCGCTAGAGGGATAAAAAGAAGCCATCTACATCAGAGTCCAATTTTTGTGTTGGATATAACAGTCAAACTAGTTCAAGAATGATTTCTACCAACAAAGATGAACTTTTAAGTTAAAGTAATAACGTAGCAGATCCTACGGTATCATAAGATGCCAGAGGAGTGAAGCCATCCTAGGATTGTACTTCCGGTACCCATACATACTTCTAGGTCAGCGTCACTCCTCTGCCAACTTTTACTACTATGTATGCTACCGTAAGATCTGCTTGGAGATTACAAAATAACGTGTTGGAATTTATCGTTTTTCTCATATGCTTGACCTCAAATGTTTCAGACATCAGCCGCAGTCATTCGTCAGTGACTCGACGAGAATCTAGAGTTACCAGGCTTTTAACCGTAGTGTATAGTATTACGTAAATGGATGTATTCGTTCATTTGAGTTTTGAACTCCTGACCTGACTGGCTTTCTTAGAAACCCGCGTGCGGGTACCAGTGGTTCAGTTCAGTTCGAAGTCAAGACGTTTAAAAAAGGTTGTATAGTAGTAATAGTGGTAAGTCTATGTAAATTAGATACTTTTGCTTGTAAATAACTTGTTGCTTATTTGTTTTCTCTGCGAATCGTCTTGCCTAGATGTCTAAGACTCTAACCTCTATTGAAAAATTACATTTGTTATTATTATTTGTTATCAAAAAGAGAGAAGAACAAGTTAGATGCAGCCATTAGCGATTGTAACACATAGTGCCTTAGTTCCCTTCCGTTTAGCCTTGTTTAAAATCGTTGTATAAGTTTAGCCTAGTTTAGAATCATTGTATAAGTTTAGCCTTTTCCACTGCATCCATAAGACCACTTGTGGTCTTTCTGTGCATTTAGCTCTAGGGCATGAATATGCAATAAAGATTATTATTATTATTATTAAAGCGGACTGGAGGACCAGGACGGTAGGATGGTTTCCAGACCAATGGACGGCCTGTCAAACGCACGTGCTGGTAGTTGGTCTCGACGTTGAGCTCTCTGCACTAACTACGCTAGCAATTAGATCCTTTTTCTTACAGCATTGTTTCGTTTTCTTTGCTTCTTCCCAAATCGTATTACCTAGATGTCTATGACTCCTGCATTGAGCAATTACAGTGAAGAGCGGACTGAACCAGGGCTGTATCATGGACTCCAAACTCTGGCTTCCTTCAAGAGACTCTTAAAGTAATGGCCAAATGAACGGACTTGAATCATGTAGCAGTTTTTATCATGTATTTTGTATGTATGTAAATTGTGCATATAGACGTATCGGACTTAGAAGGACTCTAAACGATGTAACTGTATCTCTATTATATACGTTGTCTGACCCTTGCCTCTTCCCTCATGACCTCAATAAAAAGCGGCCAGCAGGCCGATTTGAGCTTTCATGAATAAATGAAGGTTCAAACATACAAACAAACCAATGGATGGCCTGCCAGAAACTCACGTTCTGGTAGTTGATCTCGACGTCGAGCTCCCTGAGCTGGCTACGCTGGCGGACGGCCTCCTGGCAGGCACGGGAGTACTGCTGTCCCTCGCGACGGTCCTTCAGACACTGCCTGTAAGGGAGGGTAGGGTTTACATGGTGAATATGTGGCTTTAGGGCCCCAGGCGGGGGTAGTGCTGTCCCGGCTCACGACGGTCCTTCAGACACTGCCTGTAAGGGAGGGTAGGGTTTACATGGTGAATGGTTTTAGGACTCCTGACAGGTCCGAGGGTACTACTGTCCCTCACTGCAGACACTGCCTGTAGGGTAGGGTTTACATGGTGAATGGTTTTAGGGCTCCTGACAGGTCCGAGTGTAGTACCGTCCCTCACTGCAGACACTGCCTGTAGGGTACGGAAGGGTTTGCATGGTGAATATGTGGCTTTAGGACTCCTGACAGGTCCGAGGGTACTACTATCCCTCACTGCAGACACTGCCTGTAGGGTAGGGTTTACATGGTGAATGGTTTTAGGGCTCCTGACAGGTCCGAGTGTAGTACCGTCCCTCACTGCAGACACTGCCTGTAGGGTACGGAAGGGTTTGCATGGTGAATATGTGGCTTTAGGGCTCCTGACAGGTCCGAGGGTACTACTATCCCTCACTGCAGACACTGCCTGTAGGGTAGGGTTTACATGGTGAATGGTTTTAGGGCCCCTGACAGGTCCGAGAGTACTACTGTCCCTCACTGCAGACACTGCCTGTAGGGTAGGGAAGGGTTTACATGGTGAATTTGTAGTTTTAGGGCTCCTGCCAGGTCCGAGAGTACTACTGTCCCTCACTGCAGACACTGCCTGTAGGGTAGGGAAGGGTTTACATGGTGAATATGTGGTTTTAGGGCTCCTGCCAGGTCCGAGGGTACTACTGTCCCTCACTGCAGACACTACCTGTAGGGTACGGAAGGGTTTACATGGTGAATATGTAGTTTTAGGGCCACTGGCGGGAGTACTGCTGTCCCTCACTGCAGACACTGCCTGTAGTGTACGGAAGGGTTTACATGGTGAATATGTGGTTTTAGGGCTCCTGCCAGGTCCGAGGGTACTACTGCCCCTCACTGCAGACACTACCTGTAGGGTACGGAAGGGTTTACATGGTGAATATGTAGTTTTAGGGCCACTGGCGGGAGTACTGCTGTCCCTCACTGCAGACACTGCCTGTAGGGTACGGAAGGGTTTACATGGTGAATTTGTGGCTTTAGGGCTCCTGACAGGTCCGAGGGTACTACTGTCCCTCATTGCAGACACTGCCTGTAGTGTATGGAAGGGTTTACATGGTGAATATGTGGCTTTAGGGCTCCTGACAGGTCCGAGGGTACTACTGTCCCTCATTGCAGACACTGCCTGTAGTGTACGGAAGGGTTTACATGGTGAATATGTGGCTTTAGGACTCCTGATAGTACTGCTGTCCCTCACGGCGGTCCTTCAGAAACTGCCTGCAGGGAAAAGGTTTACATGGTGAATGGTTTTAGGGCTCCTGACAGGTCCGAGTGTACTACTGTCGCTCACTGCAGACACTACCTGTAGGGTACGGAAGGGTTTACATGGTGAATATGTAGTCTTAGGGCTCCTGACAGGTCCGAGGGTACTACTGTCCCCCACTGCAGACACTGCCTGTAGGGTAGGGTAGGGTTCACATGGTGAATTTGTAGTTTTAGGGCCCATGGCGGGAGTACTGCTGTCCCTCGCGACGGTCCTTCAGACACTGCCTGCAGAGAAATAGAAAAGGTTTACATGGTGACTGGTTTTAGAACTCCTGCCAGGTCCGAGAGTACTACTGTCCCTCACTGCAGCACTACCTGTACGGATGGCTTTATACGGTGAATATGTGGCCTTAGGGCTCCTGGTAGTACTGCTGTCCCTCAAGGCGGTCCTTCAGACACTGCCTGCAAGGAAAAGATTCACATAGCAATACTTTTTACAGCCTTAGCTTGCCCATGCGGTAACCTCTTTCGAAAGCCAGGTTGCTACAATTAACATTTAAGGTTGTCCCACATCCTAGTTATTATTACAGATACCATTATTTTTTCTTTCAGTATTACATGTAACTACTTATTTGTTATCTTATCAAGAAATAACTACAAAAGCTTATGCACGTAGGCGGGGGGAAAGCGGAATGTTTGCATTCATGCGGCCTTCACCGTTTATATATTACCCAGAACTCCTGATCATAGGACAGGAGAGTTTTCTTTCACACGACCAGGGAAGTCCGCTCCAGTGATGAACCGGGACGAAGGGGGGTACAAGCTCAGCCATGTTTGGGATAGTGTTCTCGCCGCAAAAGTGCCACCTACATTCGGCTACATATAGCGTCGAAAAGCAGAAATCCAGTTAGAAGCTACGAGGAAGATGTCTGACAGACAACGAACGTCAGCAGGAGACAAAAAATTGGTTGTGTAAAAGAAAACTCTTTTGTCCTTGTTCCTTACTCTCCAAGCAGAGGTTAGGCTCCGGCTGCTTTTTAACGTTTTTTTAGTCGTTTTTATCGGACTCTCTATTTTGTCATTTTTCTTGAAGTACGCCAGCCAAAGGTTTTGACACAGCAAGATAAAATACAAAATAGAAAGCCCGATAAAAACGACTGACAAAGAACGTTAAAAAAACAGCCGGAGCCTAACCTCTGCTTGGAGATAATATTCCTTACTTGTAAAGGTTGCGCCTCTGCCTCTTGAACTGGATCTGCTCCGAGGACTCAATACTCTCCTGAGAGGACCCCCGGCTGGAGGACTGTCCGCTCTGTTGCTCACTGGAGGTCGCCTGCTCCATGGAGGTCGCCTGCTCCCTGGAGCGGACTCTCCATTCCTCATTGTCGCTGCTCGGCCACGGAAACAGGGATCTGAACATGAGAGGGAAACACGTTTTTGTACTTCCGAAAATGTATATAGTAGAGTAGATTCATTCCTCAAACTACCGACATCTTGCGCACTGCAGTCGTCCCTCAGAAAGACTGGAGTCGCATAGTTCAATTTTTGAACTTTTATTCAGCCTCTTGGCCACGGAAACAGGGAACTGAACACGGGATGAAAACACGTTTTTGAGCTTGCAAAAGTTCATCCATATGCCTTGCCGTAATTGCTCGGAAGTGCCACATATGTTTTATGGTAACTAAGCTACTGTATATACAGTGGTAGTAGTAAGGCGTACGTGAGGGATTTAGTGAGGGAGTCCAGGTACAGTTCCTGGGACTGAGTGATCCCCTCCCGGCTGTCCCACATGTGTTAAATACTGTCTATAGTTATAAACAGTGTGAGACGTGTTCCACATGTGTTACTAACTAACTAATGTATATAGTTATAAACAATGTGAGACGTACGTGAGGGATTTAGTGAGGGAGTCCAGGTACAGTTCCTGGGACTGAGTGATCCCCTCCCGGCTGTCCCACATGTGTTAAATACTGTATATAGTTATAAACAGTGTGAGACGTGTCCCACACGTGTTACTAACTAATGTATATAGTTTTTAACAATGTGAGACGTACGTGAGGGATTTAGTGAGGGAGTCCAGGTACAGTTCCTGGGATTGAGTGATACCCTCCCTGCTGTCCCACTCTGTCGCCTCCTGGTGTCTCTCCTCGCGACGCTGCTGCACCGACTTCTGGAACTTGGCCTGGGAGGAAAGAAGAAAGAAATTAGAAGTGATCTCGAACCAGTTTTGGTTCACCGAGGAGCTGTTCTTCAACTGGTCATGACAGGGAAGACAGACATTATGTACAGTATTTACAGGTTAAGGCTAGCTTTGACGAAATTTATAGAGTCAGAAACTGGTCTAAAGGGCCTGGTTCGGCATGCAAATTGATATAGTAGTTCAGGGCCTATAACTTTAAGATTTTTTTCTTGGAAAAATGGGTAGAAATTCTGGCAGTTTTGAGATCAATGTGACTGGGGAGGGTTTCTACCTTCTGATTATGGCCCAAAAGCTGAGTTTTTGTGGTTATCAGCGGATATGAAGTTGGGACTATTTCCTTGTTGCGTAATGGTCTGTTCCCTTGATGGTTATCCGTTTGAGGGGGTGGTAGGGTCTGGGGGTATTTTTCTGCAAATTATGCCGTATGATTTTTAATGACAGTGGGATTTTATCACAGCTGAGATGATGGGCTTTCATATGAGGGTAAGTTTGTATGCCAGTAACGTCAGAAAGGTGAGTTATTGGCTCTGTCTTTCTGTGCCTTTATGTACACATTTCAATGGGCCAGGGATTGGCTGGCGTCTCCCCTATGAGAATGAACGTACCTCCAGCTGCACCCTAGGCCCCCTGCCGGAGCAGTCGGCGCCCCACTTGGCGTCCAGTACGGCCTTCACGATGCCGTCCTGGATCAGCCGGACCTCCCTGTTGGTGGGGAACTCCATCTGCATGTCCACACAACTCTTAAACTGCGGAGAGGAAAGCAAAATCGTTATTATTTTTTTAATCAGGTTCGTAGGGCCTGATGTTACCATCATGAAGATGAAGAGCCCCATAGCGATAACTGTAGCAGCATCTCTTCTCCCTAAGTCAGAAATACCAAGCTTAGACAAGCTTGACTTCACTGACCCAACAGGCGAAGCAGGGGTTACGAGGTTGCACAGGAAATTTCCGAACCGGTGTCCGCAGCCCTATGGTACACAAAGTTTTGCCTGCACGCAAAGTTCTACGGCGTGTCAGCGTGCTCCAAAATCCGTCGGATTCCCTACGAGTTCGTACAGAGAGGCGGTACTTACCACTTACGGATCCCAAACGATTGCTCACGTTTAGGTACGTAGACAGCACGTATTTGCACTTACGGCGGGTTGTGCCCTTAGCTTAAGGTACAGATGCGATGAGAATAATCTGAACGTACGTCCCAGGACTCGAGCTGTGGAATGCGGGAGCGGTCGATCTGGATGGCGATGGTCCTGCGGGTCTGCTGCCTGCCCTCCTGCCGGAGCTCCTGCTGCGTCTCGGCGGACACAGCGGGTTCCTTCTCCCGGAGAGAGCGGACAAGGAGCTTCCGCGGGTACTTTCTCTCCCTGGAGTCCAGCTCACGGCGACGGGGGTCTATCTCAACCTGGTAAACAAACAAACAAACAAACAATGAAAGACTCTGCAGACACGGCGGGTTCCTTCTCCCGGAGGGAGCGGACTAGCAGCTTCCGCGGGTACTTTCTCTCCCTGGAGTCCAGCTCACGGCGACGGGGGTCTATCTCAACCTGGTAAACAAACAAACAAACAAACAATGAAAGACTCTGCAGACACGGCGGGTTCCTTCTCCCGGAGGGAGCGGACTAGCAGCTTCCGCGGGTACTTTCTCTCCCTGGAGTCCAGCTCACGGCGACGGGGGTCTATCTCAACCTGGTAAACAAACAAACAAACAAACAATGAATGACTCTGCAGACACGGCGGGTTCCTTCTCCCGGAGAGAGCGGACAAGGAGCTTCCGCGGGTACTTTCTCTCCCTGGAGTCCAGCTCACGGCGACGGGGGTCCACCTCAACCTGGTAAACAAACAAACAAACAAACATTTAAAGACAGCCTCAGCAGACACTGCCGGAGAGAGTGGACCAGCAGCTACCGTGGGTACTGTGGGCAGTTTATATGTTTATATGTTACATAGTTGAATGGCAGACGGCTAGAAAATGTTTGATTGGATCTGATGACTGGTCAGAACTAAGGACAACCACCAAACAGATGACTCCGTTGTATGTGCATTTCTATGCATCTATTGTGAATAAATATACAATACACGCGGGTAGGAGGAACCCCTTACATCCTTGGTCGGAAGTCCTGCTATGAGATGGATACTCCGAACAACAAACCTGCATCTGCTGAAGCCGTCTCACACGTGTCATACAGTTCTGTCCCTGTGAGACTTAGTGCTCCAGTAGACGAGAGGGTGGAGAAGGAATTGCACACCCCTCCTTCACCATAAAAAGTCATTTGCAGGTCAGGCAAATGCCTGTTTGCCTGCTCATCTGTCGAATCGACAGGATACTAATAAAAATACAATGCAAACAAATAAGTACGAACAAGCCCACCTGTTCGTCCTTGATGAGCATCTTGATCCCCACGGTGCGGTCCTGGCGCGGGTGTTTGGCGCTAATCGTGACCTCAGCACGCATGGCGCGTGGCGGCTGTGCTCCAGCGGGCTTCTCCTCAGATGACCTCGCCTCGGAGGAAAGTACGCACTCGATCTCAACCTGCAGTCAACAATTCAACAAATGTTAGATTCCCATAAATAGCCAAAGATTCAAACAAACATTGAACATTTCGAGATATATCGTTCAGGTCTGATTGCCGATCTCCAGCTTATTCTGTCAATGGGATTGACTTTTTGTAGGTTTATTTGCGAGCATCTCCCTTAACATCGTCTACCCATCTCCTCTTGGGGCGACCACGAGGATTCTGGTCCACTACGGATAAGTTAACGACCTTTCTTGGCCAGTTGTCATGGGTCGCTTTTTTGCACATGGTCATATTAGCGGTGTCTATAACTTGTGAGAGGGATAAAGGAGGTCATATATATCAGGGCAGGAGATTTTATTTGGAAAAATTGATCATTTAATAACTGCTAAAGACCAGAAAAATAGAACCCTTACTGTTACTGTTGCTAAATGGACAATCTTTAAAACTTGGATCTGGCATAGAAAAGACCCACACCTGTGCATTACTAGCCTCTTTAATGTCTTTGAAAAGGACTTCGAAGAACGGATATTCCATGATAGACTGACAGCCAATGTAGATTGATTGTACAAATTTTCTATTGATAGTTTGGCATGAACTGCACCTACTGTTAGACTTCTCCATTTTTGATCATAGTGTAATATCAGACTGTACATATTCCTTAAGGTTCCCCAGATGTACTACATGTATTTGTCTCTTCTAACTGTTCCACTACCCATGTACTGCATGTAATTCGTCCAGACACACCAGTATATGTTATCCCTCCATGTGCAATGGTACTCGACTGTACAAAATCTAGTCTTAGTTGTTGACAAATGTACTGTTGTTGTTGTTGTTGTTTTTAATATAAAAAAATCAGGGCACTCCAGCCAAGAAGAGGAAGCTGTCACTGAACAGAGACGGTGGGCGTTATCAACTTCAAGGCACGTTTGACCAATTGCTGACGTCACGTATCTAGAAGATCACGTGTTGATAAGATCATAATGTAACACCTCAAGGGGCCAGTCTACTGACAGCGGTGTATCTATTGTGAAGGTTCCATTGCGTTTTAACCGCAACTCGACAGATACTAAAAACTCAAACCCACACACACACCCAACAAAAATGTACAATAATGGCCATCATCATCTATCAATAGTTTTGACTTAATAGTCACCACGTAACAAGACCTGAAGGTCATTTCAAGGTGTGACCTGAAGGCCACTCCAAGGTCACGGGTTACATTGTAACTGTAACAGCATCTCTACACCCTAGGTTAGAAACATCATGATTGAGACCAGCTCAGCTCAATAACACTGAGGACTAGCTGACCCAATAGACGAAGCAGGGGTTACGAAGGCTGCTCGGGAAAATTCCCTACCCCAGTTAAAAACAAACAAACCAACCTTCTCTGGCCGGTTCTCTCCAGGCCTCACGGCCAGACGCAGCTCTGCAGGGCCGGTGAAGGGCTGGTAGGGGGCGCTCGTCTCCTTGTTCAGGCGGGAGACCATGCTGGACTTCAGCGCGAACTCCAGCCCGAGAGCCTGCTTGCCGTACGCTACCTTCATCTGGAGAACAGATAGCAAAACAGACGGTAAAAACGTCAAACGAAACTGACTTAGGTATGGTGACAAAAATACTAACACTCACGGCCCGTAACCTCAGTGGTCGTACGGGCTGCACGACATCCATTAGCGGTGATCTTTGCCCATCTCCGTCTGTCCTCTGCCCCTCTGATCAGTTGTTCGGTGCTAAGGCCAGTCCAGACCTTTATGTTGTCCAGACACGTCTTCCTTGACCTACCTCGTTATAATACTAAATGAATCGTCAAAATAGAAGTTACTCAAGCAACTGAAAATGACTTTGGAAAGTCAACAAACAATTCCATACAAGTACATCTGACTCGTTGAACTGCCAGTTCATTCTGAATTGAATTGTATTAGTAAGAATACTTATCTGCTTAGCGCTGAAAATCTCTATTGTAACGTATCTTCAATAGCTCCCGTATTTGCTCAATTGTCTTAGTTCTTAGTTGTCGAATTCTATGTAACGTCATATATCCTGTAGATGATTGGATAGTGACTGCCCATGCACCAACCCGTGTTTTTTTTACAATAAAGGTTTTTAAAAATTACTGATCTGCTAAATAAAAATCCCTCATCTGACTAGGTCAGTCCGGGTTTTATCATCTGCTTAATGAATTTGTAGCGAATCAATAGCTCCCGTCTTTGCTCACTTGTCTTAGTTCTCAACAGTCATCAAAAGCATCTTATGTAATGTTATATCTTGTGGATGATTGCATAGTGGCTGCCTATGTACCAAGCTGTGTTTTTTTTCAATAAAGGTGTTTTTTTTTTTTTAGATTTACTCATCTGCTAAATAAAGCAGCTCACCTGGCTAGGGAACCTCTGGATCTTCTCGCCCTGGATGGTGATCTCCTTCTTCAGGACGTCCCTCACCTGCCTGCCCGTCTTGGGGGCCGTCTTCTGCTCCGTGAAGACGATGGGACGAGACTTCACCACCAGCAACTCGCGCTCCTTCTCGGGCGTCTCGACGGTCAGCTTGTGCACGCGGTTCTTCAGGTCAAAGTTCGCCTTTGCACAAAAACACATCAAGTGATTGTTATTATTCATGTATAACTTTGTTAATCCTTGAAGAGCAGCAATTATTGTAGAGTTATCCATGTTTGTAGCGTTATAGATACAGCTAGTGCTAAATTTGCTCTTTAGGCCCTTCCCACTAGCCTGGGTACCGTCCTGCTTCTACCGAGGATCCTTACACTCGGTAGTAGGGCTGGGTATCGGTACAGCGTACCGGTACAAAACCAGTTTTTCTTATTGGACCGGTCCAGAAAAACCGGACCTGAAAAAAATAGGTGGACCGGATGTTGGACCAATCGAAAATTAACAGATTATTTTATCAGGCTTTCACACGTTTTGGCGCTTGCAGATGGAAGAAAATAACAAGACTGAAGTAGAGTAAAGTTTATAGTAATTTCTACCAAGTTTTACAGCCAATCGTACAGGTGCAGATAGCGTTGTATGATTTTAAAATGCCAGTGTAAGTCTAATACTCCACCAAACAGATTTCTTTGTAGTGAAATGGACCATTGGTATGAGTCATACTGCATCAGGTCCAGGTTCAGGCCCGGACCTGAACCTGATCCTTTGGACCTGAACCGGACCTGGACCTGAATTTTCTGTACCGGTACCCACCCCTACTCGCCTGGTAGCTTGTATACTTCATACTAGAAGACAGGTAACATACATTCTCATAATTCCGCCAGGTTCCATTATACCGCCACCTCAAAAAACGTTGTTATAGAGGCCTTGTTAAGACTGTCTTCAATACCTAAATATCTGAATTGTATTACATTTAAGATATCTAACATACGGTGTTGAAGACAATCTTCAGAAGACCTCTATACTAACGTTTTTTGAGGTGGCGGTATAATGGCACCTAGTGGAATTATGATAGTCGATGTTACCGACCTTGCCGGACATCGGGATGAGGCCCTTCACGGAAACCTCCAGGGCAACGCCCGACTTGATGACGCGGCAGTCTACCATCATCTTAGCTGTGATCTGCATGGCGGTGCTGGAAACAAACAAACAAACCAACAAACAAATGTTTACAATCCTTAATTCACTGTGAACAAATTTTCAAGAAAATATAGAAATATGTGTATTGCGAACTTTGACGTTGTCTCATGAAACGGACGGACCGTTGAATTGATTCCATAGACAACGATTTCCCAAAAGATTTGATGTTGGAATTAGGAGAATTCTTGTACACAAACGGCATAAACTTACTTGCTTACGTCTCGGTGTCTCAGTAAGCTTCAGATAGACACCGAAGCGTAAGCAAGTAAGTACATCCTGGTCGTGTACAAGAATTCTCCTATATTCTACCAACCTGATGAAATTATTTTCGGGAGATTTGATGTGTTTTATTGTCTTTCAGATCACACTTGGAACACGTCCCAAAGCAACTGAATTTTTTTTCTCTTTTTTGCTTTTTGGACAGACGAGGACAATGTGGCACTGCTCTCAAGTTTGAAACTTATATTAACAGCGCCACATGCACGATAAGACAGAAGGTAATAATCCGAGGTCAGGTACCCATTTTTACACCTGGTTGAAGTGAGGAAGGTCGTGTAAAGTGCCTTTCCCAATTAGGGCACAACGTCGGGGCACTGTGGGGATCGAACTCAGGACCTTTTATATATATAGATTCCGAGCCGAACGCCCTACCAGTTACGCCACGCCCGACGCCACTGAATATAAAGCATGTACCTGTGTGTGCTGGTGACCTCGGCGTTCACGTCGCTGATGGCCTGCAGCTCCTTCGGGCGGTCCTCACGGAACAGTCTCGGGGCCACCGTCACCTTCCCGCCGATATCGGACCTGGTCACAGCCACGGCCTGGGCGGGGGCAAAATAATGTACTTAAATGTCTATGAAGTATAGACATCCACTCAAGTAACTCTCTCTCTCTTACAGTCTCTGCCACACAGGGCACATCTGTAGGCCGACTCAGGTCTGTTGCAGAGTACGTTTCGCAGGATCCGCTTTTCTTCTGCCATGTCTGGTTTCTCCTAATGAACTCGATATAATTTTGGAAACGGTCAGACGTTATTGTTTGACAGTGGCACTGACTCCTCGGCGTAGATAACTAAAGGAGTTACCTTGAGGTCCAGCTTGAGCGGCAGACCCAGGGAAGTCGGGGTACGCTGGGTAATATCAGCGAGAAGAGAGGCCTTGGTCCAGCTTGTCTTCACACCTGGAAATACGTAGATATGGTTAGAAATAATCATATATAAGGTGATAATAGCATGGAAACTACTCTATGTCGGTACGATCCATTTTGGAGTTTGTTACTTCCATTCAACACAACAAAATTGGTAAAGAACTTTTCTATCATGTCCTGTTCTGCTTTTGAGCCTGTACAAATGAACACACTTTAGTACACACACCTTTTTGCATTTGCCTCTTGATGTCAGAAATATCCAGTAAGAAAATTGAAATTAATTCTATCCAATTGAGGTAGAAATCAAATTTACTTGTTTATTTTGATCGGATCGTTTCTTTTTCAATCGGTCCATTGACAAGTGAACATTTTGACCGATAGAGATTACTATGTTCCACTCTAAGAAGAACCTAAGATCAAATAGCTAAACACACCTTCTGGTCTTAGATGTATAAATCTAGGAAGACACTTTGGATGACTATCACGTACACGAGGGCAGGAAACGTCTTGTGCATTGGTCAACAATTGCTCATGCAAACGGTAATTAATGATAAACTACTGTGCGATTTATTTTCGTTATGACCTACACTTAAGCTAAGGGCACAACCCGCCGTACGTGTAAATACATGCTGTCTACGTGCCAAAACGTGGGCAATCGTTTGGGATCCGTAAGTGGTAAGTACCGCCTCTGTACGAACTCGTAGGTAATCCGACGGATTTTGGAGCACGCTGACACGCCGTAGAACTTTACGCGCAATCAAAACTTTGTGTGCTATCAGGCTGCTGATTCGCCCACGTACGTGCCAGTACGGGCGACGCAACTGCCCTGTACAGCCTGAACGTTTTCAGAAATACGTGGCGTACGTGGCCAACGTAAGCCAAATTGCACGTACGGCGGGTTGTGTTCTAAAGGTGGGGTCACACATTTGTATATATTTAAGTCCGTATGAGGCGCGCATGAGATTATTTGCCTCCACCAGGCTCCACAGGCCGTTGTAAAAAAATAATAGAAATTGGACAAACAGGTAACATGTCAGACGAGTTAGCTGGGTCGCTAACAATATTTCTCGGTCAGCTAACTCATCTGGCATGTTATGTATCTATGTTTGTCCAATTTGTACTACTTTTCCCGCGACCTGTGGAGCCTGGTAGAGACTAAGAGCTTCATCCGCACCTCAAACGGATTTGAATATATTCGCATGTGTGACCCGACCCTTAGCTTTAGGTTTTTTTTTTTTTTTTTTTTTTATTGAGATTCTCCATATACATATGGAGGGTATGGCGAAACAGGTGTCAAAGACGCCTTTTCAAAGCCACCATACCATTGGCTTTGTTATTCGGAGTTTCCATCTCCTAGGAGGACTTCCGACCAAGGATGCAAGGGGTTCCTCCTACCCCTGACTCGTGTGTCATGGCGGGTGCGTCATGCCCGAACATGCCCCTATGGCCTGTCACCACAACAAAGGCCTGTCACTGCCACTAGCCGCAGCTATGTACTCGTTTACACCTGAGTTAGGTGAGGAAAGTCGTGTAAAGTGCCTTTCCCAAGGGCACAAGATCGGTGACACGGCAAGCGGATTTGAACCCGGGACCTCTCGGGCCTGAGACCAACGCGCTCCCGATCGTGCCACGCGGTCCCACAAAGGTTTACCCACCTTCCTGCAGCTGCTTCTCGATGTCGCCGATGGAGAGGCTGTCCTCGCGGACAAACTTCTCCAGCAGGGCGCTGCGGAACTGGTGGTAGTAGAGCTCGTTGCCGCCGACCTTCAGGTAGATCTGGCCCTTCGGGTCCTCAGGAGCCCTGGTCTTGATGTTCAGCTGGAGACGGGGGGGGGGGGGGGGGGGGGGAAAAAAATCCCCCCCGAAAAGGGGAATCCATTTTGAAGGAAAAAATTTTTTACGTTTTACCGAACCCAAAGGGTCCCCCTTTTTTAAGAAACCCCAAAAAATTTTTCCAAATTTCCCCCCTTTGGAGAAAAAAAAAAAGCCCCTTTAAAATCTCTTGGAAACCCCAAACCCCCCAAGTTTTCCAAGGGGGGGGGTTTTTCTCCCCCCCTTTCTCCCAAAAAAAAGTCCAACCCCCCCCGTTTTGAAAAAGCCCACCCCTGTTTTACAGTAGAATATGGTTCATAACTGTCCATTGTCACTTGTATATCTACTATGTTTATACCATGAACTTGAAATTAGCCATCGGGCACGAACTTTCAAATAAACTTCTTCTATTAATTCTATTGGGGTGGAAACTATATACACTACTTTTAATTGAATAAAGAGACTCTTTTTACACAGCCACAGCTTTGATTTATTCCATCGACGTTTCGGTGACCAGCTGCCACCTTCCTCGGGGCAGTTCTGACTGGTTCACATTTTACTGCAGTAATATCATAATATGTGTCACTGCTTACAGATCACAGGCGCAAGTTATTTACATGTATATACAGTGATAGGCTGAGATTTTTTTAATGCGATCCCAAACGTTTAGGAGCTTGTTACATATAAGGTCTATTGTAAATAGAATGAATGATTAAATAATTGAAAAGTAATACATATTCAACGTTTATGATATTTTTATTTAGTTTATCATTTGAAAACGCCCCGGTTTGGAAACAGGCCTTAGGCTTAGGTCACATCTAAAAAAAGGGGCCCGGCCGGGCAGCTATCGGGACCGGAGAAAATTATGTAAAAGACATAAAAATACACAAAATGTCAAAATCAGATCCAAGGGCATAATTTGCGTCTTTTTCTAGGTATACAATTTGATTTTTCGTTTCTGAAAACATCCCGGCCGGGCCCCGGCTTGGAAATGTGACCCAGAACTTACCTTGCTCTGTATCTTCTCCGCTTCTATGTTCCTAAGTGTCCTCTGCCTCTCTGTGCTGGCGGAGTCGCGGTACTCCCGGCTGGTCTCCTGACTCTTCTTCTTCAGGTGGTACATGAAGGACTTGTTATCCGCGTACTGTCGGTAGAGGGAGTCCACCATGGTCTGAAGGCCGGAGGCGCGCACCTGAAAAGTTGCAAGGTAATCTTGGTCATTTTTTTTTCTTCAAAACAGAATCTAAAGGTTCTGGGTTCAAATCTCTAGCAGAATTTCTTACCCTTTGAAAAGCCACTTTTCCTCTATCCCTTTACCTCATTCAACTGGGGATCAGCACCGATTGGTCTACAAGCCTGAAGCTTGAACTTGAAAGTGGCAACGTTGTCTTGTAGTAATTTTCTAAAAACTTGTAATCTAAAGTTTTAGGGTCATTTTCTAAAAACTTGTGATCTAAAAGTTATGGGTTCAAATTCGTAGCAGGCTAGGTCCGAATGTTTGTGCTCTTTGAAAAAGGCACTTTTCCTCTATTTCCTCACCTCACCTCACCGGTCCCATAGCCTCACCAGCCGTAGGGGCAGCAATGGCATCAACATAAGTTTTCCACCTTCGTCTATATCCTTACATTCAAATGGAAATCCGTACCGATTGGTCTGTAAGCTTCGGTTAGCGTCAAGCTGGACATCCCGTGTTTTAGGAGAGTCACACCTCGAGCATATCAAACAACCCACCCCACTTATCGAAAAAGGTAGGGCTCCTTCCCAATGTGAATGGTTCAAACCTTACAGTCCTGGCATTTTTTGTAATGTGTCCAATTATTTCATCATTGGGTGGGAAACTGGACTTGTGTTTATCTTTTCTTGTTATACTATGTACAATGTATTATCTTCTGTCTGACATGATTTTCCTTTGCTTTTCATTTGCACTTGATTTCTCTTTGTAAAAATGTATGTTTTTTATGTTAGGGGTAGCGTCAAAATAAATCTTGTACTTGAGTGCTCCACCTCATTGTCATGTTGTGTTATTGTTCACATGTTTGAATAAAAAAAAGAAGAGAAAATTTACAGTCCGGTCGTACGCATCTTGCACTTGCTTTACAAAATCATTGTAGTGGTTACAAACAAACAAACAAATAAACAAACACACCCCAGCCTCCAGGAAGTTGATGCTGAGCCCCAGAGCCTGGACGTTCATCTTGGCCGTGGCGGCGCGGGGCAGGACGGATCTCTTGTCGGCGATGGTCTGGATCTTAACGGACGCTCCCACCCTCATCTCTTCTGCAGGAGGGCAAGAGTGAATGAGGGAATGGATGGATGAAGATAGAAAGATTAATGACCAATTCATGAATATAAAGATGAAGACGGAGATTATTTATCTATCCACGGTCTGCCATGAGTGAGCGAGTGAGTGCTTGTTTGAGTTAATGAGTGAGTAAATGAGTGAACGGATGGATGGATGGATGGATGGATGGATGGATGGATGGATGGATGGATGGATGGATGGATGGATGGATGGATGGATGGATGGATGAATGGATAGATGGATGGATGGATGGATGGATTAATATAGAAAGATTATTGACCAGTTAATGAATATATAAATGATAAGACGTACGTAGATCTTTATCTATTCACGGCCTACCATGAATGAGTTTGTGTGTTAGTGGTCGAGTAAATGAGTGGGTAACTAAGAGGACTAATTTGTTAATGATGTCAATAACACATGAGTGAATAAGGTAGCAACTGAGTGAATGAGTGAGCAACTGAATGAGTGAATGAGTGAGTGAGTGAGTGAGTGAGTGGGTGAGTGAGTGAGTGTGTGGGTGAGTGTGTGGGTGAGTGATTGAGTGAGTGAGTGGGTGGGCAACTTAGTGAGTGAATGAGAGAGTGGGCGATGAAGGAAATGAACTGACCGCTCATGGCCTGCCACTCCGATGTCTCGGAGTACTGCATGCCGAGGTTGAAGGGTCTGCAGAGCCTGAGCGCCTTCTCACAGGTCCTGCGCATCCTCTGGTCACGTGTCAGCCTGCTCGCGGCGCAGCTCTTCAGCGTTGTGTACACGAACCTGCCAACCTGGAGGGGAAAGTGTTTTCAGTAAATGCTAGTTCACCTTTATCCGTGGGGTGCCCTATATCCGTTGCTTTCAGAAATGGGTATTCTGGGATATGAAGTAGACGGACGGTACTTTCGAACTACAATGTTTTGAACATATTACAACTTGAAACCACTGTCCTTCCAGTTGATATCCCTGGATACCATGCTGGTAAACACAACGAATATAGGTTACCCTGTGGATAAAGGTAAGCTAGCATTAACTAGTCTGCCACTCATACGTCGATGATGGTTAGACACCCAGGTCTATAAGCTGCGCCAAAAAGCAGTTACTCAAGCGACTGGATATGATTTTGGAAACGGTCAGACGTTTCAGGCACCATCCAATGTCTTTCATCAGTGACACTGGAGAGATCTTGTTTGAGAGAGTTTTTATATCCTAGCTGTGAATTGACATGCAAAACAAACAAACAAACGAACCTGGTTGGAGGTTTCCCTCTGGGTGATCTGGGCGAGCAGCTCTGGGTAAAAGGGATGTGTCTCAAAGTCTGACCAAACAAACAAACAAACAAACAAACAAAAAAACCTGGTTGGAGGTCTCCCTCTGGGTGGACTGGGCGAGCAGCTCGAAGTAGGGCATCTTCGGCTCAAAGTTTTAACAAACAAACAAATAAACAAGCAAACGAACAAACGAACCTGGCTGGAGGTCTCCCTCTGGGTGGACTGGGCGAGCAGCTCGAAGTAGGACGGCTTCGGCTCAAAGTTTTAGCAAACAAACAAATAAACAAACAAACGAACTAACCTGGTTGGATGTCTCCCTCTGTGTGGACTGGGCGAGCAGCTCGAGGAAGGAAGTTTGCGGTTCTGAGTCCATCATGACCACGAAGGCGGCGGCGCGCTCCTCCACGGGGTTCTCTGGGTTCTTAAACACTGGGAACAGGATGTTGCGGGTCTGGAAGGAAAAACGGTTCATCATTTCATGAAACTATTGCGTGTAAAAACGGGAAATAACGCACTCTTTTTGTCTATGAGCCATATTGCCATGTTTTGATAACCTCCCTTTCCGTTCACTGGACTCTTGTGAATCTTTGTCTCTTCCGTGCTTTTGGTTATAAGGAGACTGGCGCAAAGTCTAGCCTGGATGCCAGACCCCGGCTCAATGGTGCCTATCGTCTTTACCATTATCTTACTCAGGGGGCCTGCTGTAGAATGCCCTTGGGGGAATGTTGGCCCTAGAGCCAAGGGGTTGGGCTGTATAGGCCCTGGAAACAGTCTGGCATTCTGACAACCCAAAGTCATACTTCTAGAAACTTTTCTAATTCACATTTCCTATGATAACCTCGTAACAAAGAACACTTAAAGTTTTCCGAGACTGTACACCTTATGTTATAGCTTTGTCCCTGCACAGCTTTTGGTGACAGGGAGGGGTGCTCAAAGTTATACTTCTAGACACTTGTGTATTTCACATTTCCTATGACAGCCTTGTAACAAAGAACACTTAGGGCTCCGCAGACGAACGAACGGACACGGAGTATGGACGCTGAACTTTTCGCCCTACTATGTCTTGTACTATGTATGTGTAGTGATATATGTTGATAGATTTAGTGATGGAGTGCAGAATTAACTCGTTTGCAACATCTTGTTACCGTGTCATGTTAAACATCAAGAGGCTTGACCGGGTGCCTAATTCTGTAATCTACAAACTGACCAACACAAAACCCTTGATTGAACATGTAAGGTCAAGACAGTTGGACTGCCTGGGTCACGTACTGCGAATGCCTGAGGACGAGCCCGCCTGTCTCTATTCGCTGTACTTACCATCACATGGCAAACGCAGGCGAGGTCGCCAACCCATGTCCTACCTGCAGTACATACAGCAGCTGCTGGGGGACGAAAGCGGCCTACTTACACCGGGGCAGATCAAAACCCTGGCTGCCGACAAGAAACAGTGGAGACTTGCAGTCGCCCGCCTCGCGGCCGACCGATAGATAGATTTATCAAGACCCAACGTAATCGGTATTTCTGTTATATTTTGTCTGACCCTTACCTCCCTCATGATCTCAATTAAAAGCGACCTGCTGGCTTCTCATGAATAAATAATGGTTCTAACAAACAAACAAACAAATAAACAAACAAACAAACACCTTGTGAGGCAGCTTCTTGGCGATCCTGCGCAGAGCGTAGATAGCCTGCAGCCTGATCTCGGTGGGGGTCGTCTTGGAGTTTATGATCTGCACAAGACGGTCGACGGAGTCTTCCAGACCGGCGTTGCCGATGGCCTTGATGCACATCATCTGCTCCTCTGGTGTCTTGTCCTGCTGCACGCCTTGAAGGAGTTGCTGTCGAAGAAAAGATGGTTGATTTATTTGACAGATTTGCAAAGATGTCAGCATGGCTTCAGTCTACATATTAACACCGACGTTCCTAAAGAAGTACATTTGTTAGGATTTATCTCTTGATTGCGTGTCTAAATGTAATCTTGAGGTGCTGTCCCTGCTTATATAAGACATTTTAATGAAACGGAGGGGCTGCTGAGAAAAATCTGCAAGAGACTTGAGTCGGCTAAAAGATGTAAACTAGGACTTTACCATGGTCAATAGTGACTGAAGGAGGCCAAGTATGGTCATCTTATAAGAAGCAACTTGCCTATGGTATAGGGTTGCAGAACATCATAAAAGGAAGAGAGGCTTTTGTAGATGGAGAGTAGACGACGTCGGGGAAAACATCTCAACACATGATTCAGAAGGATACTACAATGACTCCAGAGAGTGCAGTGACTCACGTTAGCGTACTCCTTCTTGAGCTGGACGATCTCGGGTGACTGCTGGGGGTGGGTCTGGGTCAGTTTGTGCACCATGGTGCCGAACGCTAGCCACGCCACCTTGCGGAGGTTCTTGTCCTGCTGCGCCTGCTTAGACTTAGCGATTTCCTGCAGATACAAGAGAAACGTGTGTTTGAGCAGAGCCACATCTCGAGCATGTTAAAGACCGCGCTTATAGAAAAGAATAAGGATCCTTCCGGATGTGAGTGGTTCAAAACCTTGAGTCCTTTGGCCACACATTGGGCAATTACTGTCGTATTGAGGTCACAGTAGTTAGTACCGAATGGCAGCCCGCTCCAGACCCTTGCGATTTAGCCCCGCCTATTGTAAGCTCACAATTCAGCCCCTGGCTGCGAAGAGACTGAGAATTGGGTAGTCGGCCTACCCAATGACAAAGAAGAAATAACAAATGTAAATAATGATTACTTACTATCTAATTTATTACCTACGGGAAAGAAGACTCGCTTCCATTGTGGGTGCTGCTTTTGGTTGTGTTGTGTACGTCTCGGGCCAAGGCCTGGGTATGTCAATGAGGTTGATAGAATGACACAGACAAAAGAACGTGATAGTGTACTTACCAGCATGATGTTAGTGGCAGAGGGTGTGCATGTGGCTATGGACACGGAGAGGCCGCCTATCAGCGACTGTGCATCTCCCGCCGCTATCTTCTCCTCCTGCAGCAACTCCCCAACCGCCTTGAGAGCCTCCTCCGTGCCCACCATGGACACGGCGTCGATGATCAGTTTGCGGGCCTCGGCCTCCTCCTTCTCCTGGCTGGTCTCCCGGGAAGACTGATGAAGACAAAAAAAAAATAACCCAAAATTACTTGTACATCAAACAGACAATCTCTGATCTACCCTGGAAACAAGACGTTTAGCCAGGGACGGAGACCATTTCCAGACGTTTTAAATTAGACCCATAACCTGTAGAACGCGTCTCTGTCTTTAAGTGACTCTGAAGAAAAGTTATGGATGTTACTCGAAACGCCTGGAAGCGGCCTTCGCATAAGGTAAAGTAGTAGAGACGGTTGAAATTGCTTTGAAATATTTTGTCTTTAAATAATCCACACGTCATTTATTGCCTGCGTTTCGGCTTCAAAAAAAATTGTATGGCTGAAAAAATACTCCCAAAGTGAATCACTTAACTGCAAACAAACAGTAGATCTTTTTGACAGGCTTTTCCGACTAGTTCAACGCATCTAACTTTACTGTTGCGACAGTGCTAAGCGCGTTTTATGTCTTATCATCAGTTCATGTGTGAAACATCTTACCTGCTTGATCTTGGGGATCTTCTCTATGCAGAACTGCTTGAGCTGAGCCTTAGACATCTTCCGCAGCGCCTTGACCAGCTGGAGGAACTTCTTGGGCGTCTCCTCTGTGATGGCCTCTCTCAGGCCGCGGGCGATGCCCTCACACAGCTCCTTAACCTGTAGACAAAAGGAGATTTAATTCTTATCATTGGACTAGTTTAACTGTAATATCCAACATACATGGCTTCTTTGATCTCTCTTGCGAAAACGTCTGGCGCCATAGACTTCCTGCAACCTATGATACACTGCTTACTGAGTCACGCGTTCTATCTGCATAACGTGACGTCACGACAGCAGTGAATTGTTCATTCCTTGACAAAGACTTGTGTTGTTTAGTAAAAAATTTGGCTAATTCCAATTTTTGTGTTGGATATTACAATGAAGCTAGTTCAATAATTACTTCTACCAACACAGAGGAAGTTTCAAGTTACTTCTTATGTTGAGATTCATCAGCCCTACAAAATGTACGTGTTACACTCTTCAGAGCTTTACAAACAGCTTGTTTACATACAAGCTTCCATAGATACACAAATGTGTTTTTAACATGTTCTCTTTTGCATATTATTTGTATTTTGATAACAATGAAAAATACATTGAAAGTTGGCTATCAAATGTATTGAAGAAATTACTAAACGATGACATAGAAGAAATTGACGAGGAAAAAGTAACTACTAGTATCTTTTTCACTGAATAGTTACTGGTGAGGTGAGTTACCGAAATTCGAAGTGACTTGTTTGCCTTTTCCCTTCCCAGCCTGATTGGTCTGGCTCGTACAATTGTACAAGGTCATTAGTGATAACGCATATAGAACAACTGAAGATTGAGAACATTCTTAGAAACATCCCTGGCTCACCAGCTTGGACATTAACTAGGAAGCTAGAAAGCAAGCTTGATGGTACTTACACACGTATGCTGAGGGCCGTGCTTAATAAGTCATGGAAACAGCATCCTACCAAAGAACAGTTGTATGGCAATATTCCCGCCATATCAACCATCATCAGGGAGCGTAGGACCGGATATGCCGGTCATTGTTTTAGGGACAAAGCAGGGCTCGCTAGTGAACTCATACTGTGGAAGCCAACACACGGGTATGCACATGCAGGACGACCTCGACTGACATACATAGACCAGCTTGCTCGTGATGTGGGGTTGTGGGTCGAGGACCTACAGAACGCTATGGGGGACAGAGACGTTTGGAAGGAGAGAGTGGACCTGGTCCGGGCAAGTAGCCCGCTACGATGATCATGAGAAACATCCTCACCTTCTCCTCTGTCTCCCTGCTCTCCTCCCTGCTCTCCGCGCTGCTGCCCCCCTCAGGACGCCTCGGCTCGAAGACGAAGATCAGGTCGCCCTTGTTCTCGGCCTGGCTCGGCTCGGGAATCTTCGGCCCGGAAATCGTCGTCTTGGCCTCGACCAGCTCCAGGATCTGCCTGTGGAAACATCAGTTCAGAGACGTAAAATCATACCTACATGAAACCTAACGTTTTCACAATTGGTTTATATTGCAGGTATCTTTTATCACTATTTTCACCATCATGATCAATGTCAGCTGTTTTTTAATTCAAATGTCCAACACATATGTCCCTGTACATAAGACGTTCCCTATTACATGTTTTCTGTTATCTGTCTCATGTTTTGTCTAGTGGTGTCGTTGATATAAGCCAGTCAGCTTTAGTACTACTGTATATCCTTTTGTTGTAATAAAAAGGGGAATGTATTCATAAATGAGTATTGTAGTGTTGTGTATAAGTGGTATCTTCGAGGTGCAGACTCCCGTCAGCTAAGACGTGCTTATATAGCGAAACCCATACAGTCCTACATTTTCACCATTACCAAGAAGCGAGAAGAAGCCGAACTTTTGTGTTAGACTAGATTTGTGATACTTTTATATGTATATATCTTGACTTGTTGTGACCTGTACTTAGCTCGGTTGGGCAAAACTGTACAATAAAGGTCTTCATTCATTATATATGGGTACAGGTCGATACAGGGTGATACAGGGCTCTTTGAAAATTGCGCCTATCTCAAGTTTGGAGAAGCCAATAACCTATAGTATGGAAGGAAGTTCGAATGGTAGGAAGTTCGCACAAATGCCTTTGATTCCAAATATCTTTCACTTTCAAGGAATATCTACATGATATATCCCGTTAATTCTTAACAATTATGTCCGTTGAGACGAGACTGTTTACCTTTGATGGGTCTTCACCTCTGACATATTACCCATAATTCCTGTCACTAAGGTTACGTAGCAAAAAAGAGCGATGTCCTACTCTCCAAACAGAGGTTGAGTCGTGTAGATATAGTAGTAGTCGGAAAAATTACACCAGCGCTCCTCTTACCTCTGCCTCAACACGCATAGGGGCGGGGATATCCTTTCAAAATCATGTTAGTACTCCGTCCCCCGGCGCGCGGGCAGAAACGTCTAACTCCTGTCGAAAACTTAGCACCTAGTTACAAAAAGCCCTGAATGTGATTAGATTAAAAGGCTTGTGCCGTTCCGATTTGAGGCAGAGGTAAGACGAGCGCCGTTGTAATGTTTCCGACTACTACTATGTCTACGCGACTCAACCTCTGCTTGGAGAGTAGATGTCTTACTTGGCGAAGGTGATGACCTCGCCTCCCTGCTGGGAGTACGGCACGAACACGTGCTGATCACGTGACTCGGCGCGCTGGATCAGGAACTTCCCGGCAGGGCTGCGGTCCGTCACAACGCGCATGCGCGTCTGGGCATGGGACTGGAAGTGCTCCTCCGTCGGGTCCTTTGGGAAAAAATGAGGAATTCAGAAAACAACTTAAGATGATGTTCCCATGTCTAAGCACTAATGTTTTCCCTTTAAATGAATAATTTGAGGAAATTCTGATTATCTGCCTCAATACAATGGCACGACGCGACCTTCGTTTTGAAGAAGAGAAAAGGTCAGAGATGCACCAAAGACGTCGAAGTCTAGATATGGTATAAGATAATCCAAGCAGCTGGATAAGGTCTTACTAATCTATCAGATCATCGTGAAGTTGTTGGAAGACTTTGTAGATTATCAATGAGCTCTCAGATCATTAGGAAG
>NC_049993.1:20300675-20309009 GCF_000003815.2 Branchiostoma floridae
CCAAGCTACCCTTTTTCCATTTCCAAACGAAATGACAGGGTGGCCTTCATTCAGCGGGGCAAGAATGGAAATAAAGGCCGGGTCAACATTGTGGATTATTTTCTTTAAAGTGGCACAAAATTGGACCTTCCGTGTCAAGTTCAAACGCAAAGAGGCCCCAAATCAAATGGTAAGGTCAGGCAGCAACCACCCACCCATGCACCAAAAATCGTTGCAATCGCAAGTATCGTTCAGGATACAGACTGGTCGTCCGATCGATTTTCGCTACATTTGAGGGGGGTAAATAAACGTTCGCGTCCTCACCTTGATGGCCTTCCCGCCGGTGATGCGGGCGAGCCACTCCTTCGGCTTCTGTCTGCAGTTCTGCAGGTTCTTGGTCCTGGTGACGAGCTGTGCGCCAGGCTGCGTCTGGCTGTCCCGGATGTCGTACTGAGTCTCACACAGGCCGTTCACGCCCTGCTCCATGATACGGAACAACCTGCAACAGGACAGGAATGATGAATGAATGAATGAATGAATGAATGAATGAATGAATGAATGAATGAATGAATGAGTGAATGAATGATGAATGAATGAATGAAAGAGATCAATGAGAGATCAACGAGAGACTGTTGAGAGATTCTTGAGAGATCATTGAGAGACTATCAAGAGACTATTGAGAGATCATTGAGAGGCTATTGAGAGATCATTGAGAGACTATTGAGAGACTATTGAGAGACTATTGAGATATCATGGAGAGATCATTGAGAGATCATTGAGAGATCATTGAGAGATCATTGAGAGACCATTGAGAGATCATTGAGAGACTGTTGAGAGATCAACGAGAGACTGTTGAGAGATTCTTGAGAGATCATTGAGAGACTATCAAGAGACTATTGAGAGATCATTGAGAGGCTATTGAGAGATCATTGAGAGACTATTGAGAGATCATTGAGAGACTGTTGAGAGATCATGGAGAGATCATTGAGAGATCATTGAGAGATCATTGAGAGACCATTGAGAGACTATTGAGAGATCATTGAGAGACTATTGAGAGATCATTGAGAGATTCTTGAAAGATCATTGAGAGATTCTTGAAAGATCATTGAGAGATTCTTGAGAGAATATTGAGAGACTGCTGCGAGATCATTGAGATACTGTTCAGTGATCAGAGATTCTTTGAAGGCCTTGAAGATGATTTGTTGTCATGAATATTATATCTCATATCCAGACCTATTACGCATACGCAATGAAGAAATAACTAAACTGAAACTAGACTGTAACCAAACAGCGCACCTCTCGGGGGCCTTCTCGAACGCGACGTTGGACTCCGCCCGGCCGTCCTTGTCCAGCAGCTCGGAGTTCTTGGGGTTACGAGTGATCTGGGGAGGGGGGCGGCAAACACAGGGGTAGATCGACATTGTTTCATGCAACCGCTACTGGCCGCAGGGTTGAACAAGTCCAATAGTCCGATTGTTCCGGACAAGTGGAAGTGCAGATTGGGCAAGCGCATGTCCTAGCCCACTTGCCCGATCTGGTAAGTAACAATTTTCCATAAATGACATTTTCATATACTTTTAGCAGTTATGGCTTCACAGAACTCAGAAAAAGAAAGCCATTGGTGAAAGAATTGCTGGAAGAGAAAATACAATATAAAAATGTGTTTGAATTTCGGGCAAGTGAAAAGTTGGTTCGGGCAAGTAATTTTTCTTTTGCAAATACATATCCCGATAGGACAAGTGAATTTTTTAAAAAATTGCCCAACCCTGAGGCCCTAGTTCTAATCATCATTTTTGGTCTTTGTCTGACGGTCTATTTCCTTTGCGTACCTTTTCAACTGATTACTGGTGTCTCCTAGCCTTAGAACGGGAGCGAAGTAATTGAAATTAACATCGTAAAGATTCACCGGCGTGCGCTGATCGACCTAGGCGGGCGCGCAACCATCCCAGCACCACAGAGTTGTCGAGGAGCTCCCGATGGGCTTGGAGCGAGGTAATTCAAGCCAATACCATAAACATTCACCGGAGTGACCTAGGCGGGCGAGAACACACCCAGCACCGAAGAGATGCCGATGGGGTAGTTATGTAGCTAGTTTCAAAACAAGGAAATAATAAACTACCAAAACAAGTAACAGTGTACGTACCTGGAGCATGTTGCAGATACCACGCTTGATGTTGACGGACCACTGCGGCTCGCCCCTCTCGGCCTGGATGCTCACCACCTGGCCCTGCTCGTACGTGACGCGGACGGCCTTCTCCAGTTGCCGCCGGAGCTCCGCCAGCTGCTGCTCGGGCACCTCCTCGCTCTCCTCCCGGGACGCGGACTGCGAGCTCCGCTGGCTGGATGATCCGGACTGGGCGCTGCTGGGCCGGCCGGCTTCCTCGGAGGACGTCCTCTGTGATTATGGTAATGATTAAAAAGATAAGCTAAAATAGACAGCGCCAGGGTGCTAGACGCTGAGCATTAAAAGGAAGTATCTGTTCCAGGGCCCATCAATCTTCCATTCATCTATCCCTCAGTTTCTCTGATATATTATACTCTTTATTATCTTTTCCGTGGTCTACCTGAGTCCTCTTTTTCTTCCTCTCTGGACGGTTCCTTACATGACAGGTCTTTAGAAAACCGCATCCGGAGAAAAGAACTCTACAACAGACCAGTGTTAGCTTACGAATGTGCACTGTACTCAAATGTCATCGTAATAAAAAGAGCATTCCTAAGATGTCTTACCTGTTCCTTCTGCTTCCTGATCGTCTCCTGTTGCTCCCACTTCTCGAAGCTCGGAGTCTCCCTTTCTTGGGAGGAAGAAGAGGACGTCTTCAAGGACCTCTCCCACTCCTCCGGGGAGGAGGAGAAGTGGTCCTGGCGGAAGGCGTCTTGGTGCTTCTTCTCGAAGGTGGTTTCCTGGGAAGTCTTCTTCATCAGCTTCTTGAGAGTTTTCTCCTCGGGAGACTCCAGCTCGCCGCGGAGAGTCTTCAGCTGGATCTTCTCAAGACGCATCAGGACTTCCTGGGGTGGAGAGAGGAGTGGATGAGTGGGTTAATGAAAGAATAGAAAAATAAATGAATGATTGTGTGAATTAATGGGTGACTACTGTTAAATTAGTCGATGAATGGATAAATAAAATGACTAGGTCAATGATTGAATGAGCAAATAGATGAATTAATCAATGGATGAGTGAATAAAGGGGAAGGTGTGGGGGTTGCTTGTCAATGAGTGAGTGAGTGAGTGAGTGAGTGAGTGAGTGAGTGAGTGGGTGGGTGGGTGAGTGAGTGAGTGAGTGAGTGAGTGAGTGAGTGAGTGAGTGAGTGAGTGAGTGAGTGGGTGGGTGGGTGAGTGAGTGAGTGAGTGAGTGAGTGAGTGAGTGAGTGAGTGAGTGAGTGAGTGAGTGAGTGAGTGAGTTATAAAAACTGAGTGCACGGTTACGTGACTCCAAAGCCCATCGGTGTTGGTAGAAGTCATTCTGAATGAAATTAAACTGTTCATTTCTCACCTATCCACGTGTGCTGTCTACTTAATGTGGCGTCACAGAACAATGGATTCGCCATTCCTTGACAAAGACTGGGTATGTCCAATTTCCTGTGTTTATCTACCTACCTACCTACCTAGTCCCTCTATCTTCAGGTCGATGGAGGGGGGGGGGGCAAGATAGACCTTACAGTTGGAAATTTCAGTTTACCTTCATTGAATACGTAATATGTGATGTTTTTACCGTGTCTGTCTTGAACTGCAGCCGGGCCTCACACTCAATCTTCATGCCGGAGAAGCGGTCGGATGATTGCGGGATGCCGGACTTCACCTCGCCCTCGTACTTGTACACGTATTCGCGACCCTGACCAAACACTGTATAGGAAAGTATAACGTTACATATATAGTCCCAAACGTGGCTCAGCTTGTATCCCCCAGACGAACACACTGGATCAAGGAGGCAGTCTGGATCAGAAAATCAGCTCCACTCATGAACAGAGACGAGGGGGATACAAGCTGAGCCACGCTTGGGACGGCATTCTTGCTGCTGCAGCGCCACCTACATCGGCTATAAGTAGCAGCAAGAATCAGACCCAGTCATTCTAACCCTGATGATGGTGTCTGACAGACATCGAAACGTTGGAAGTGAGTACAATTCTGGTTTTACATCGAGGAACCGTACTATATGAGTAATTTACTAATCTGATGAAACTATTTACGGATATAACGTTATATATTATACGTCGATGAAGGTTAGACATACAGGTGACAACATATGCCCAAAAGCATTTACTGACGAAAGACGTCTGACCGTTTCCAAAACTATATCCAGCTGACCGTTTCCAAAACCATATCCAGTTACTTCCATAACTGCTTTTTTGGCGTAACACTAACCATTAGCCCTTGTCCTGCAAATATTTTTGTCAATTTGTCTACGTAGGTAAGTTTCTTTATAATGTATTCCAAATGCGAGACCACACCACTCATACATAACTGTACTGTTATCGCTAATATTTTGTTGTTCTAAATGTAGTACTATTGTCTTTATGGCTATTGTTATTGCTTGCTATACATTGTTGTTGAGCAATGAATTCATTAATTTAACTGGTTCAGCTTTGATCCCATGAAAAACAGACGTCTATAGCAAATAGGTCTTCAAATGACAATAAAACGCTTACCCTTGTCAGCAAGGTCTTCTGATCTTAGGGTCGCCTCTGTGGGGCAAGAAACATGTATCATTAGATATTGCTAAGTGACTCACCATGCAACATATGCAGTGATTCTTACGATTATTGGCCAAGCACTATGTACAGTGTCACTGACGAAAGGTAGTGGATTCTGCCCGAAACGTCTGACCGATTTCAAAATCACATCCAGTTGCTTGAGAAGTTGCTATTAGGTATTGTCTATACTCGTGTTAGGCATACATAAGCGTGTTCATTACACGATAAACACAGTGATGAACCGGGTCGAGGGGGGGGGGGTACAAATTAAGCCACGTTTGGAATAGTGTTCTCGCCGCAAAAGCGCCACCTATATCGGATACATATAGTGGAGAGAAGCAGAACTCCGGTTAGAAGCTCTGTGGAAGATGTCTGACAGACATCGAAACGTCAGCAGGTGAGAAAAACTGGTTGTGTAAAAGAAAACTCATTTGTCCTACACAGGCGTAGCCTGGACCCCGGTCTTGTCAATAGCTTTAGCCCGCTTCCTACGGTCGCTATCTAGTTTGGCAGCCTAGCGACTGTTGGCAGCGAGTTGAAATTATAAATCTGCCATAAGTGCAACTCGACCTCACGTGACACTTGCAATACTGTACAATTTGCTACTCTTCTTACGGAATGCCGACATGCGTACCCATGCCATGCCAAACCGTTCACTTTGATATCACATAAAGTCAATATCATTATCATGGAGCGGCAATAGAGCATTCTGCGATTTGGGGGCTTATGTCTTCATATGACAACTGTTATATCCCAGATTGTCTTCTATCCCAAAAGCGCTCCTGGGATAGCAGAACATTTGGGATAGGTTTGCATCCCAGATTGTCTTCTATCCTAAAAGCGCTTCTGATATCCAGAACACGTTGCAAGCGAGGAGCGCGTTCTGGATATCCTAAATGCGCTCCCTTTTATCTCTACTCTACCCAAATAAAAGTAAGAAAAAGTAAAAAAAGGTAAAATAAAGAAAATGTCACCTGAAAAGCTGTAATAAAAGTAGCACGAGTTATAAACTTTTCTTAGGAATCTTAAAAATGAGTGTTGATGACATCATCATGTGTCAAAAGTTGTAAAATTCTGTTGTATCAACAATACCCGGCCGCACATAGAAAAAGGCAATCAGATATGTCAGGCTTCCCGCCTTCGCCCAAAGTCAGAAACACACACAAACGCACACGTCAAAGCCAATTCTTCGCACCCTTGGGGTGAATAAATGATAATACGCCAAGAAGACATAAAGTCACTATTGACGACATAAAACCGTAAATTCTAGTTTGAATACTAATGCTTCCGTACAAAGCAAATAAGGCAATCAGAAATAGCAAACGCAGACACATGCAGACACGTCAAAGCCATCACTTGACTCACATGATAATAGCACACTGTGATGTAAATGTGTGAAGCACAATAACATTGTAATTTGATAACATGGATGCCATCATCTGGGAAGGCCAAACCCCAAAATGTTGCCTTCATCATGAGATTTAAGTGTCAAGAAGACTCAACAAATGACTGAATACACAGAGTACTGTAAATGCATTTAAGTTCGTGGGGATTTAATTTCGCGGTAGCGGGAAAATGGACTTTTCGCGGTGGTTTTAATTTCGCGATAGCACCATGCACTGTAATATCTTACTGTTATGGAAAAATGTTCGCGGTGGCTTTAAATTCGCGGTGAAGTGGCCGCCGCGAAAACCGTCCACCGCGAACATTTCTGCATTTACAGTATACGTATGGTATACAGAACAACGAGTTTTTCATTTTGTGTTCTTTCTCGATTTACAGTATGGTTAAAAACGTTTTTTTTTAGGAACGGCCAAAAATTGATGCGCACGGATGTCATCCATATAATCAGGTCAACACATCCTAATTACAGACAGGAAAGCGGTACTCACGCGTGAGGCAGACCCCCAGCAGGAGTATGAGTAACTTGTTCATCTTGTCTCGCACACAACAGATCCGTCAGCGGTGAGTTGGTGGAGTGGATAGAGCGGCTGAGATTGCGGATGGGCCTTTTATACCGACACTTTCGCGCAGTAAATCTTGTTTGTTTTCCAAAGGTTCCGCGGACTTTGCTCGCTGGTGTGTTAGTTTTGGACGGGGTGTGCGGTTTTGTGCTTACTTGATGCTGCGCACTAGGCTATTCCTCGCCACGTTCGGAGTAAAATTATGCATTGTTAAAGGACTTCGTCTGCTGTTATTTTGACGAGTCTTGCATTTTGACCAGCTGATCTCAGCTGAATTGTAACTTGAGATGTCGGAGTCCAAGCAAACATATCAATCAAAAGTCCTCGTTCAAGTTCAACCATAAATCTCCAAGCAGATGTTGGGTTGAGAATCGTAACGTTCTGTTCTGGCTGCCATCTAGCATACGTGTGGGTATAAAAAATTGTGCATGGAAGAACCTTTTTCATCCTCACATCTGCTTGGAAGAGACGGAGTCGACGGAAGATACGGTAAAATTAGCAGTATATTCTGCGAAACTGGAGATTTTCTATTCTTTATAACAATCATTACGTAATCACTTAACGTTACGTAAGAGAATTTCTATCGTATGTTGGTGTACAGAGTCACTACGGTGATTCCTTGGACTTGAGAGGGTTTCTTTGGTTCATTATTGGCCTGGACAAGTCTCGAATAACCTCGATGTGTTGCTGGTTTGCCAATGATAATCATTACTCAACGTTCGTGCTTACATACTTTGCAAATCGTCAAACCTATCTGGCCAATGTCTAGTATTTTTCCAGCAACCCGTTAGAATCTGGTCGAGGTCAGGCCTAAATGTAATTTGTTGGAGTTGGTTCAGGACCATCTGGGGTTCGCGGTAAACAATTCTTCTAGAAACATGTCACCTGAAACAAACACACCCTTGCCCTACTTTTTCCCCAGTCATGATTTCAAGTCAGATTAGTTAGAGTTCGACAGCTGTTTAGCTGTACTCGACCGGACATGGTTGTACATCACTGAGGTTTGCAGTTCAAAAACTTCAACTTTACATAACAAAACTCTTTGTATACAACCAAGTGGTTGATTCAAGAGTAATGACTCAGTGACTGTCTGTTAAATTCCTCAGGGTAATTCTGCCTCTTTCTGTCCGGGACGGTTCATGCGAATGCGTATATTCCAGTCCGAATTGTTGCATGAGTTGCGTAGTGATATCTGTTGGCTTATGTATAGTTTGCGCAGAAGTTTTTTTTTTACTTGACCAATTATTGTGCAAAATGGCTATTGAACAAAAAACTAATTGGGCCTCGAACGTTACGTAAGCCCAACTGACAGCCTCAATACGCAATTCATTCGGATTTGGATATACTCACTCATGTTTTCTCTCCCTTTTATAATATCGATAGACAGCAGCTATGAAGTGGTCATTCTAGTAACGCTGAAGAAGAGTGATGATGTCACTCGAGACGTCAGGAAGTAAATCTCCGCTGTAGAGATTTAATTGTGCTCGAATATTGTTTACCTGGAACACACACACACACACACACACTCACACACACGCACACACACACACACACACACACACACACACACTCACACACACTCTCTCTCTCTCACACACACACACACACACACACACACTCACACACACACACACACACACACACACACACACACTCACACACACTCTCTCTCTCTCACACACACACACACACACACACACACG
>NC_049993.1:20310166-20343332 GCF_000003815.2 Branchiostoma floridae
CGGACGTGAAACATCGTTCTCTCTCTCTCTCTGTCACACACACAAACTCTCTCTCTCTCTCTCTCTGAAAGTCTGTGCATGTGCGTATGTCTGTCCATTTCTCTAACTTCAACATTTATTATCTTTTTTGCCTCTCTCATTCATTCTGTTCTCTAACTCTCCATCCCTACGTTGTCCTCTCTAACGCATCTCTTTCAATATTTCTCTCCGTCAGTTTGTGTGCTTGAGTATCTGCGTATATCTGTCTCTTACTCACAACTCTCTGTCTAGCCTATCCTATTATCTCTTTGTATGTCTCTATTTTCATCTAACTTAGAATTAAACTGTCTAGAGCGGAATACAGGCAAATGAAAGCACAATCAGGAGGGCTTGTAGAATTTGTAGAACTCTTTTTTTCCTTCGTTCTTATTTACTTGCTTTCCTTCCCTCCTATACTTTCTTTCTCCATCTCCATCTTTTCCTTCCTCCTTTGCTTTTCTTTTTATCTACATATATCTACAACTTTCCCTTGTTCCTTTTTTCCTATTTTCCCTTTCCTTTCAATATACATCTATCTACATTTTCCTTACCTCCTTCTTTCTTACTTTCAATCTACAGCTTATATCGGAGACAACAAATAAAAGACCATAAGCCATACATTCGTCTTAAGTTGATCTTTAATGTGCCTCAAATGTAACAAAAGACAAAAACCCTGAAAAAACAGACAACTGTGAGGTGAGCACCATTTATGATATAACAACAGTCCGTGTACATATCAAGTTCACACGCAACGATAACCTGATCGTGTTTTTTAAAACTTTTCACATGGTAGTAGTATAGCAAACTGTAAAAATCATTATAGTTGTTTTGCATAGAATTCTCCTAAATATACAGTCCAAAATCCTAACAATTTTACACTAGTTGATCACGTCTCGGAAAGGGTGGATGAAAGGGAGGGCGGGTGAGTAGTTGTTTACTGCTCGCGGCACTCCAACTCAGCCTCGATCTCCTGGACGCGGTCGGTCTTCTTGGACATCATCTTCTCCAGGGGCTTCGTCTGGTGCAGCTGCGGGAGGAAAAGACGCAAGGAGAGCGTTAATTTGGGACTTGGAGTAACATCGACAATACAGGTGTCATGCAGGACAGGGCATTCACGGCACATGCCGACTAAGCTGGCTATACGTTTTACGAACCTTTGCAGAGGTTAAAGATCTTAATTATAAAAAGATTTATCTTTAAAAAAGCGCGAGAAGAACCCAAAGTGTTCTGTGTCTTTGATTAAGCTAGGCCTTAAAGTGGATCTAAAATAAGGATATATGGCCATCTGGAGCTTTGGAAAACTACTTTCTGTAAGCGACAATGCACGGGTTGTATTACAGGATTAAGCTGGCGAAACGTCACCTATCTAAGATGATTATACCTTTTTAAGACGCTGAAACGATACACAGGGCTTAAATGGTAACAAATCTTAAGATGTTCTCACCTTAATCATCTTCTTTGTGCTCTCGAGGTTGGTGTAGAGGCAGTGGAACTCCATCTGGCTCTTCTCAGACTTTGTCTTCCTGGAGCCCTCGGGGCACTGTGGGACGGGGGTCTTGGAGAAGCAGGTCTCCTCCTTACCGTTCTCGTTGGTGCGGGAGATCATGACGTTGCGCATCTGGGGCAGCTTCTTGCCTGTGGGGGAGGAGATGAGCAAGACGTTTAGGATCTTAAGATGTGGTCAAGGTACCAGAGCCTAAATGGATTGCGTTTGGTTTGGTTTGAAAGGCAGATTCTTTTCTTATTGGAGGCAAATTCAGACATTTAGAATCTTAATGATTGCCCTTAAGAATAGACAGGCATTTAGAAAAAGAGCCGAAACGGGTTGCTTTTGGTCTGGCAGACAGAATCTTGCCAGACATTTAAGATCAGGGATGGGCTAGTTATGACCTGGGTCTATGCTACATCATCATGCTTGTTGTAGCCAATCCTCTATAGGATGAAGACATTTATCTAGATCCGAGTCAAAATGAGTCATCTTCTGGTCATCATCCACAAAAAAGCTAGAAAGATTTCAAACGCTTGTCTTTAAGGAGTTGAAGCCTAAGAGTATGCAACACAACGCCCCCTGAAAAAGACAAGAACACCAGCTTACCCTCAGTCTCGCACTGCTTGCTGGGGACCTGGTAGGACAGAGCGAACATCTTGTGGGACTGGTAGATCTCCTCGCTGGGGCCGGAGTACTCCTTGGTCTGCTCACCGTCGAAGTTGCCGCACAGGCCAGCCATCTTGCTGCGGAAGCTGTTGGAAACCTGAAACACGATTTTCAATATTAAATGGCTGTGAGAGACCTTGTAGACATTGGAATTCCCGGTACAGAGCAAAGAGAGAAGCACAACAACGAGATAGGTGGAAAGGAAGGTCTGATGTGCTTCAAAGGCACGAGAGGAACTAAGGTGCTCAAGTGTTCAGGGCAAATGACTGTAAAACATTAATACGATCCAATAATTTTCCAGGGATCGATGCAAAGGACTTTCTTTGAAACTACAACATAACGACTGCAATGGCAGTAAAGGCTTCGCAAGCCGATTCCCTGACCACAACTCAAGACTATAGGCTTTGTGAGCTTTCTCCGTGACTACATCTTAAGACAAGACGAAGCTCTCAACTCTAAGACAATGTAAGTCGTCCCCGTGACTACTCCTCAAGACCAGACAAAGCTCTGATCTCTAAGACTTTGTGACTACACCTGAAGACGACCAGACAAAGCTATAAACCTCACCTTGACCCAGGTGGAGTGTCCGTCGTGCTTGATCTTCAGGCCGAGCTTCTGGCTGATGATCTTGACCATCTTGCCGGACCTCTGGATGGTGAAAAGAACCTCGCTGTTGCGGTCGTTCTGGTCCCTGCGGATCTGGATCTGGCTCTCGGGCTGAACCTCAACCTGGCGGCCGTCGACGGTGATCTCCATCTGTTTGGAGAAACATATGATATGAGTCGTTACTTAGGTTACCAATGATGACCGCCTGTGCTGGCCATGGTGGTCAGCATTCTACACACAGCTTTTACTTTACTAGAACTTTGTTACAACACATCCTAAGACTGCAGTAGACCAGTCTAACATTCTGTGTTGTACCTAAGTTTCTCCTTTGGTTGGTGGAACAAAATGATGAATTCTTAGATTAGAGGTTCTTTTAAACGAGCTTGTTCAGTACAATGCCTAACGCTCACTGTAGCTGCTTCTTTTTTTCCCCTTAGTCTGTCAGAATTTCGGAAACATCAAGGTGAGGTAAGCTCGACTAACTGACTGAATAGGCGAAGCAGGGGTTGCAAGGGCTACTCTGGAAATTGCCTACCCCATTTAGGCGAAATTGTGTTGTTTGATCCCTGCTCTTTTCGATAAGGTTACCATGAAAATCCAGCCGTGTTTTCGTTAAACATCGTGCAGAGCTAGAGCTTTGTTAGAACGCCTACAGTGGGTCACTTGAATCGCTATCGAGTATTCCCGGAGCAGTACTCCCAGAGCAGTACTCCCGGAGCAGTGGCGTACCTCGCGGTGCTTGTGGGACTCCTCCTCCCTGCTGGTCCACTCCTGGGACTTCTGCTCCTGCTCCTGCTGGCGACGGCTCTCGGACTCCTCGCGGGAGCGCAGCTCGACCTTCTTGCCCTCCAGGAAGACCTGCAACAACCATAAAACATTCGGGCTCGTTAACAACCGGCTGCAAATACGTGAGCTGGCAATGCCGTACGGCCATCATGTAATCATCACAAGTGAATACTTCTAGAAGTGTATAAAATAGAAGAGATAGTACAAAGGTGTCTACATTCATTATTGCAGTTTTTCGCCGAAAGTTCGGGTCTGCACTATAACAGTCTCGCATTATGTATGAACCGTGTCCTCTACAACTTTACTGTGTTATATCAAAGAATAACTGGTTTATTTGCGACAAAAATGTACGCAAATTCATACCATTAAAGCCATACATGGCTGAATTGGGGTATGAGACATATAGTTTTCTTTGTAGTTTGTATCCTGATTGTCATGGAAACAGAAAACAAACCAATAAACAAACCAACCTTCAGGGTGTTCTCGGGCTTGTACAACTATTATACCCTTCACTGTCATATGCCTTCGAGAATGCTTTTCTTGGTACCATGATTATCATGGAAACAGACAACAAACAAACAAACCTTGAGGGTGTTCTCGGGCTTCTGCTCGGTCTTCTTGCTGATGAGGACCATGAAGCGCTCCTCGGGGGAGGCGTCCTTGGCCAGGATGTGGTCGCACTGGCTCAGCTCGTACTTGTACTCGACGTTGTCGAAGGTGCGGATCTTTCTGGACTCGGACTCGACCTTGCAGTAAGCTGAGGGCGGACAGGAGGAAAACATGAGTGAATGAATGAATGAATGAATGAATGAATGAATGACAAGTAATCACAAGTATGAGTATCTACGACTTGTGCACGTTCCAGGAACTTGTATTTCTTTGTTTACTATCCTTCTGCGTTAATCATCTTCTTTCTCATTCGAAATTATTGACAAGATGGCACTTGCTCATCAACACATCGCGTATGCACTAAACTGTGCACTCAACTGTGATCGATTGATTGATGGACACAGATGACGATACTGATTCTTCATCAGCCTGTTTATGTTCTTGCTTGATGGAGGAATGGATGACTTGATTGAGAGATCATTGATTGACAGATACTTCTGCCAGTACTACTTGTTCACGAGCCTGTTCTGGCAATGACTGATTGATTGATTGATTGATTGATTGATTGATTGATTGATGGATGTATTGAAACTTACGCCAGTACTGCTTGTTCATGAGCCTGTTCTGGTAATGATTGATTGATTGATTGATTGATGGATGGATGTATTGAAACTTACGCCAGTACTGCTTGTTCATGAGCCTGTTCTGGTAATGATTGATTGATTGATTGATTGATTGATTGATTGATTGACAGATACTCACGCCAATACTGCTTGTTCATGAGCCTGTTCTGGCAATGACTGATCGATTGATTGATTGATTGATTGATTGATTGATTGACAGATACTCACGCCAGTACTGCTTGTTCATGAGCCTGTTCTGGTAATGATTGATTGATTGATGGATGGATGGATGGATGGATAGATTGATAGATGTATTGACACTTACGCCAGTACTGCTTGTTCATGAGCCTGTTCTGGTAATACTTGGTTGATTGATTGATTGATTGATTGATTGACAGATACTCACGCCAGTACTGCTTGTTCATGAGCCTGTCCTGGTACTCCTGAGACAGAGAATACTTGGTGGAGGGGAAGCGCAGAGGCATGGGGATGCTCAGGTCCATCTTGAGGGGCAGCTCGGTCTTCAGGACCTTCTGCAGGTTGATCTTCAGCTTGGGCTGCTCCAGGGAGATGCGGGTCATGTTGGTCTCCTCGCGGGGGGTCTTGATGGAGACGTTCATCTCCTGGAAGGAGAAGACATAAGCTGTGTCAGACTAGTTTTCAGAGTAGTTTAAGGGGGATTGTTGGACGAACATTTTTAATTGCAGTGACGAAGTTAATTGTAATCACATGTGATCACAATAGAATTAGAACTAAAAACTCGATCTTAACCGGGACGGGAGGCGATATCGACTTCATATAACCTTTGACCCATTGCTGACGTCACGTGCATAAGATTTTGTATTCAAAATAATTGGGTCAGATGGCTCAAAAAGACTGAGTGATTCAGTGGAAAATTCCAGTCCATTTTGCTTAGTTTAGTCGGAAGTTTCAGTGACTTTTTTGGTTTGATTATTTTTCCTTCTAAATCCTCCGTAAAGTTACCTTGAACTCCTTGTCGACGGTCAGGCGCAGACGCAGCTTGTTCTCCTCGTTGCGGACATCGACGTCCTTGACGGAGGTGCGGTCCCAGAAGGTGTGCTGGGTGTGCTTGTGCAGGTCAGAGACCAGCTGCTTCATCCAGGTGGGCAGCTAAAGACACACAAAACGTCTTAAGGTTAGTAACTTTATACACAGAAATGTCTCAAGGTCCCAGAAGGTGTGCTGGGTGTGCTTGTGCAGGTCGGAGACCAGCTGCTTCATCCAGGTGGGCAGCTAAAGACACACAAAACGTCTTAAGGTTAGTAACTTTATACACAGAAATGTCTTAAGGTCCCAGAAGGTGTGCTGGGTGTGCTTGTGCAGGTCGGAGACCAGCTGCTTCATCCAGGTGGGCAGCTAAACACACACAAAACGTCTTAAGGTTAGTTTCTTCAGACACAGAAATGTATTAATGTTGCCGGCTGGACATACCACAACGTCTTTTTTTTTTTAAAGATTAGTATCTTCAAACTCAGAAATGTCTTAAGGTGGGCAGCTGCAAACACAACAACTTCTTACTCTCAAGGGTAGGATCTTTAAACACAGAAATGTTCTTGGAGACAGCTTCTCAAGGTCTTAGGATCTTTAAAGTACCTTAAGCACGATAAGGCCTAAGGATATTAACCATGACAATGCCTATAACTTTCCAATCACAGCATCGTCGTTCCGTTGGTTGTGTTCAATATGACTCACTTGGAATTAAGACCAATTTTTCCCACCGAAATTAATAGATAAACAAATGAATAACTTACGTTCTGGTGCTCGATCTCGATGTCCAGCTCACGGAGCTGGCTGCGCTGCTCGATGGCCTTCAGGCAGGCGGCGGAGTAGGTGCGTCCCTGGCGGCGGTCCTGCAGGCACTTCCTGCCGAGGGAAGGGAAGCAGACGGACGGTGAGGAAATGGCAAAGCTAGAGAAGCTGTCGTTGCAGGAAGATGTCTATTCTGGGTCTGTTACCTTGCTTCATGTTACGCACAAAAGTACTGTAGACTTTCAACATCGCAATTACTTAAAGAGAGAGTGTGTAATACGAAAAGAAACAAACAGAAATAGAGAACGACAAAGAGACAAAAAGAGAGAAGGAAAGAGAAGGGCACACGTAAAATGATAAATAGAGAAAGGCGGACAAAGAGAGAGAGAGAGAGAAAAAAGGCAAAACGAGAAAGAGAGAAAAGGCAGATAGAGAGAAAGAGAAGGGTAAACAGAAAGAAAGAACGGGAAATATTGAAAGGCAAGCAAAAAGAATGAGGAAAGAGACAGGCAGGCAGAGAGAACGAGAGAGAGAGAAGACAAAAGATAGAAGCGAAGGGAAAAGAAAGAAGCGAAGAGAAGAGAAAGGATTCAGAGAGAAGTGACTGAGAGAAAAGAGAGACATATTCACCTGAAAACGTTCTCGCGGACCTCCCTCTTCTTGTCGGAGTGGGTCTCGGAGAAGTACTCCCTCTTCTCGCTACTGTCCCAGAAGCTGCGCTCCTGAGAGGACTCGCTGCGGGACTCGCTGCGCTCTCCGAGGGTCCAGACCTCGCTACAAACCGTAACATCATCAGTCAATACTTGTTTCTATATCCGTCTAAGGCACGATCTAGACACAGTTTTTCCTGATATCTGCGAGCCGACAACCTCTCGCCGACAATCAATACTTGTTACTGTATCCGTCTAAGCCCCAGGAAATAAAAGCCCATTTCAGTTCTTGATTATAAAGAAGGCTGGAGAAATTTTGACTTTTAGCGGTGTTCTCGGAGTTTGGGTAAGCCTACTGAAATTTCGAAATTATTTCCTTCGTTCGTGTCAAATTATTACATCACGAGATTCTTAAAAACGTATCCAGAGCTGCAGCAAATATTGAATCTCAAGTATCTTAATACGCTTTCAGATGTATTGATATCTGAGTTTTCAATCTGAAGTATCCCAAGCTTTCAGACGTCTCAATGACTACAAGTCTTGAACCTTAGGTACCTCAGGCTCTCGAGGAAGGACTCGAAGTCCTGCTCGGTCTCCTTGCGGAGCCACTCCTTGCTGTTCTTGGGGGCCTGCTCGTACATCTGCTCCTCCTTGCGCTCCTGCTTGCGCTGCTCAACGGACTTCTGGAACTTGGCCTGCAGGAAGACGTGCAACATTTTTTTTTATTGAAGAATATGCAAATAACACACACAGTGGTGCGCACTCAAGCTGAAGCTTATTTTCACGGCACCACTAACAAAATACTGTAACAACCATACGGGAATGGTCATTATAAGAGAGGTGAAATAAATGAATAAATAATGCAAACATGTATATAACCAATATTGAAAAATACTGCATTGAAACTATAGCAACAGAAAACACTTATACAAAACGTTCAGATTGCATTAAGTACGTCTGGGTCACATACAACGTGCAACATTGAAGGTTAGACATCCAGGTGACCACCATCATCATTCTCATTCCCATTGCTAATCAGCTGTAGAGGCAGCACAACAATGGGCCGATCCCCAGACCCCGCCCCCTGTTCGATCATGGTTCTATTTCGAACACCTCCGTCAAAAATAGCCTGATTTCTGTCCAGCTGTGGCAGTTTTTTGACGGAGGTGTTCGAAATAGAATATGGGGTTCTATTTGTTCGATATGGCGTTCGACAGGATCGGGCCATTGTCATGCTGACTCAACAGGCATTTACTCCCCTGGGTGCTCTTCTCCAGGGCAATCCAGGTAGTAAGATACGCCAAATAGTATTTAGTAATACTTTAACTATATGATTTTGGAAACGGTCAGACGTTTCAGGTAGCAACCACTACCTTTCGTCAGTGATTGTAAGCAGATCTGTTGAAGAGCAGGATTTAAACCGTAACTATTGATTAGGTTTTGGTTTAAAAGAACTCTACGTATATGGTTTTTGCCTTGAAGGACACAACTGAACCTAGCTAATCTCAGAGTTATACAACAGTCAACACAAGCTCGCATAAAAAATTGTCTAAAGCACACTCACCTTCAGGGTCATCTTCTTGTCGTTGCCGGAGCAGTCGCGGCCCCACTTGGCGTCGATCTTGGTCTTCTGGATGCGGTCCTGGACCAGGCGGTAGTCGGCGTAGCTGGGGTACTCAAACTCCATGTTGACGCAGGCCTTGAACTGTGGAGACAGAGAACAGAGGTGTGAGATCTCCGACAGAGAACAGAGGTGTGAGATCTCCGACAGAGAACATAGGTGTGAGGTCTCCCACAGAGAACATAGGTGTGAGATCTCCGACAGAGAACATAGGTGTGGGATCTCCTACACAGAACATAGGTGTGAGATTCCGACAGAGAACATAGGTGTGAGATCTAAGTACGTTCTAAATGATCTAAGAACAAGTACTAGTACTAGTGTAGTAAGAACGTGTCATCTTACTACATGGAACTACAAAGTCTAATGTATGCTACAATGTACAAGTTCGACTTTTTCTCGCTTCTATCTTTACCTTCAGTCTGCACTTTGTGGCACTGTTAAAGTAAGTTACTGACTTGAGTGCAGTGTCACATATTCCACGTCTGAAAAATGAATAAAAAAAGTGTCCTTACGTCCTCACGCTCGTTCTGGAGGCGCTTGCGCTCGATCTGGACGGCGATGGTGCGGCGGGTCTGCTTCTTCTGGGACTCCTTCAGGGACTCGCGGGTCTCGGAGGAGACCTGGGGCTCGGGCTCCTGGATGGAGCGCACCAGGAACTTCTTGGGGAGCCTCTGCTCGCGGGAATCCAGCTGGCGCTGGCGGGGGTCCTCCTCGAACTGGGGGACGGAAGAATTCCATGAAGGTTAGACATCCACATTGGTCAATATCTTAAACTCAGAATACTGAATAGGACTGCTTTGTAAGAGGTATGAAGCAGGCCATATACATCAGGGCACTCCAGCTATTACTAAACAGAGACAGTGGGGGCTATAATCTTCCTGGCACGTTTGACCAATCGCTGACGTCACGTATCCACAACATCACGTGTTATTAAGATCACGTGTCTGTATCTCTCGCGAGTTTACGTTCTGAAATGATTGGTCATCAGTATTGATGCTGAAGAAGGTGACAGTGGTCGTTGAAAATTTGATCTGTGTTGGAAGAAAGATTAGTATTAATTCTACTAGAGTGCTCGTTAAGACAACTGATAAGACGTCTTAAAATACCTTCTCCTCGCTGTCCTGGATCTTGATCTTCATCTCGCGGTCCTGGCGGTCGTGCTTGGCGCGGATGACGATCTCCATGCGGCGGTCCTTCTTCTGCTGCTGCTCGCGCTCCTCAGACCTGCCAGGGGACAAGGTAGTCTGGTGGTTAGCGTCGTTTGTGATAGAATAGGTTTATTGCAATTTCTTGTGACAAAAAATGACAGGTTAACAATGGTAAACAGCACAGCAAGCGACTACTTTAGTCTGAGATCTAACTCTAAAATGGAACTTATAAACTGTTTGACTTCTTTTCTTGGAGACAGTAGAAGACGGAGGATATCACCTTTTCTGTAATATGTGGGCTCTGTGATGTTAAGAGGAGTCTCAGAGTAGTTTTCTTTTTGTCTGTTTGATTCTAAGATATAAGCCATCACACGTGTTGTGCCTAAAGGTGGTCTACCGGCAACGATTATAAGGAGCGAAAAAAACACCAAACCGACCTCTCAGAGCTGCTGGGACGGAGAATATAAAGTTTCAGGGTTTCAATCCCAAAGATGAAGGACCATAGGACAGGTAATTTACACCTATTTCCTTACGTAGCTCACGTGAAAACGAGTACATAGCTTCAGTTAAAGACGTCCTCTCGGATGGGACGTATAACTATAGGAGCCACGTGTTTGAGGAGAGCTCAAGATCATGCATTTTACCGACTATGCGAAACAAATAAACAAATTGTTTCAATCGTTTATATTTTTTGTACTAGTTTGTTATAATTGTCAGTATGGTACCATTGAGAAGTCATTGTGCTGTTGTGGAAACAAACATATAAACATATAAACAAATAAACAAACCGACCTCTCAGAGCTGCTGGGACGGACTTCCTTCTGCTCCAGCTCGATCTCGACCTCCTTGGGCTTGTTCTGGCCGGGCCTGACGGACAGGCGCAGCTCGACGGGGCCGGTCAGGGGCTGGAAGGGAGAGCGCTTCTCCTTGTTCAGGCGGGACACCATGCTGGAGTTCAGGCGGAACTCAACACCGAACTCCTCACGGCCGAAGGTGCGGTTGTACTGCAGGGGACAGGAAAGAAACGACGGTAAGTTGGATTCGTTGCAGTATTATTAAAATAACGTACAAACATTTGCCTAACTGCTCGTAGATCAGTGACATCGATGTGTTTGGAGCCTAGGAGCTTCTACATCTACAAATGGCTCTAACTCGTAGTAAAAAGCCATGAGTTGAATTTGCATGGCCATTCTGATATCAAATCACATTTTCTTTCTACATAACTATGTAAGGAGGAAGTTCCACACTGAAAGTGTCAATTCTAGAAGTAAAAATCTTATGGAACAAACTTCCTCGTGATTGCTTCCCGATGGGTACAACTCACGTCAATACTAAGGTGAACAAATATCTGTCATCACAATCCAGTGCAGTAAAGCCAAATGATTTGCTCTTAGAGCCTTGTTTTGTAGTGAACCAGAAGTAAATTTAAAAAAAAAAAGATTGTACTGACCTCGGTGGGGGTCTTCTGGATCTTCTTGCCCTTGATGGTGATCTCCTGGCGGCGGGTGGTCTCCTCCTTGCGGCCGCTGCGGTCCTTACGTGTCTGCTTCTGCTCGGTGTAGACGAAGGGGGTGGACTTGAGGGTGACGAGCTCGCGCTCCTGCTCGGGGGTCTCCATGGTCAGCTTGTACTTCTGGCTCTCCAGGTCCATGGACAGCTTGCCGCTGACGGGCAGGGTGGTGTTCAGGGTCACGTTGATGGCGACGCCGGACTTCAGCACGCGGGACAGGACGGTCATCTTGCCGGTGGTGTACAGGACGATGCTGCGGTGGGAAGAAAGATTTGTGTTAAATTCGTATTCATCTTTATTTATAAGTATGTGGGTAGCTATGAAAGAAAAATGAATTTTCGTGAACGTTGTTCCATCAGGTTGAAGTTTGAGTAAGATTTACAGAACTAGCATTATAAGCTTCCTTAGCAGAATCTAGGAGGTGAGCTTTTGAGGGCATATAATGTACATTTTCTCTGATGGCATATCAATTCTATTATGCTCGTTTTTTTGCAAGCTACTTATATGGAGATAAACAATATGTTTTCCGTATAGTTGAAATACGATTGACAGACTTCCAATATAAAGTAAACCATGCATTTTCAATACAAAACGGGTTGTAACAAAACGAATTGTAACGAAACGGGATGTAACGAAACGGTATGTAACAAAACGGGATGTAACAGAACAAGATGTAACCAAACGAAGAATCGAACTCACGTCTGGTTGCTCTTGAGCTCGGACTCGATGCGGCGCACCTCCTTCTGCTCACGGGGGCGGTCCTCACGGAACATGCGGGGGGTGACCTCCAGCTTGCCCTCGGACTTGGACTTGACGATCAGGACGGAGGTCAGGTTCAGGTGCAGGGGCAGACCCAGGGTGGTGGGGATCTGGCGTGGAAGGTAAATTTTATTACTCACAACTCAGCAAACATACGGAAGTAGGGGAGTATCACGTGTCTCTTCAGAGTGGAGTACAATATTCAGTTTTTCAAAGACAGTGATGTACAGAGACAAAAACACATTTAATGCACCGTAATTAATTTTGTACCATATATGTGTGCATATACCTATCAGGGCGTATTTTGTACTGCATATGTGTAAACATATCTGCATAGACTTATTAGGGCTTTAGATGATGTAAACTGTATCACTGTCATATATTTTGTCCGACCTCATGGCCTCTATGCAAAACGGCCTGCAGGCTGATTTGGGCTTGTCATGAATAAACAAAAGCTCAAACAAACAAACAAACAAACAAACCTGGCGGGAAGCCTCGACCAGGAAGGTGGTCTTGGAGCTCTGGTGCTTGAGGCCCTTGCGGAGCTGCTCCTCCAGGTCGGACATGGGCAGCTTGCCCTCACGGACCATCTTCTTCAGCTCCTCCTTGTCGAACTGCTGGAAGCTGATCTCGTTGTCGGACCACTTGGTGGAGTAGGTCAGGCGGGGCTCCTCGTCACGGCGGGTCTCGATGGGCAGCTGGAACAATCAATCAATAAACCAATCCATCAATTAATCAATGAACCAATGAATCAATCCATGGAGAGCTTAGAGAGAGGGCAAGAATGTTCAGGGAGCAAAAATGTAATCTTCATCATGCCCCTCAATGCAGGTTCAAAGAGGCTGTGCAAAATGTTTAAGATCGACAATTTGCAAATGAAGACGTGCAGTGATGAATAATATGCCCCTCGACGAACGTCGTTTGCAAAGAGTAGTATATTTAATTGTATAAAGCCCTGAAGGCTCTGAGAAAACGTTAAAAAAAGCGTGAAAAGTTAAAGTTTGATTGTTTGTAAACGGAAATGTTAGGGATGCTTTCGTTGATCATGCTCAAAATTGAAACTTACGCTGCGCTGGATCTTCTCGGTCTCGATGTCGGCGATGTTCTTCTGCCTCTGCTCCTTGGTCTTCCTGTACTCCTCGCTGCTCTCGCGGGTCTTCTTCATCATGTAGTCGAACACGTTCTTCTTCTCCTCCTGCTTCTTGCTCAGGACGGAGTCGATCATGGACTGCAGACCCTCGGCGCGGCCGGCGATCTCCAGAAGCTCGATGTCGTAGCCGAGAGCGCTGAGCCTCAGCTGGGCGCGCACGTCCTTGGGGAAGATGGACTTCTTGTCGCTGATGGACTTCAGGTCCAGGGAGACACCCATGTCGAGGTCCTCTGTAAGTACAACGGTCATAACATGTTGATACATGTAACAAGCATGCACAAAGAAAGGTTTAAGTTATTTTTGCACCAAATGGTGCTTAGGGCTGCGCCTATTTCCGTTTCTGTTGCCGTTCTATGTATGCTACATAGATTTGTACAATCAATACAGCAGGAGTCTAGTCAACTGGTATTTGTGGCACGTTTGCAACAGACTTAGATGGTGTGCAAATCAGAGTTACAGTGTGTCAGGTACATGTGGGATAGATCTAGAAGCGAACATTTCCATAGCAACGAAAGGTGTTCACCCAAAGTACGAAGCTGATCAGGTTTACTATATTTCAAGTAATAATAGGGTTTTCAAACCGGGACCCGAAAACGAAAAATAAAAGTGTATACGTAGATTTCAACACAAATGATGCCCATGGATGACTCTCCTTTTTACGTTTGTGCATTCTGGTGTCTTTAATGTCATATTTTTCGTTCCTGAAAGCTGCCCGGCCGGGCCCTGGTTTGAAAAAGTGATGTTAGCCTGAAGGGAGCAAGGAAGGATAGACACCCATGTCGAGGTCCTCTGTAAGTACAATGGTCATAACACGTTCGTTTGTAACAGGCTTAGAGGGTTGGTAAGTCAGAGTAAGTGATATAGAAATGTCGCGAACATTTTCATCGCAAAGAAACGTGTTGATCCAAACCACCATAGACGAAACTTAAAAACTTTCACAGGAAATGAAGCTACTTTTCCAGGTAAGACCTACGTCACATTTCCAAACCGGGGCCCGGCCGGGCAGCCTTTGGGAACGAAAATGATAACATAGTAGACACCAAACTACACAAGACGTAAAGAGAATAGTTTTACGTATCCATTTCTATTTTTCATTTCTACAGCGTAATCAGGCCCAGGTTTGGAAATAAAGGAAGGAAAGCTTGCCTCACCATCGACCATCTGGAACTTGCGGCTCTCGGAGTACTGGATACCCTTGTTGAAGGGCTTGCACAGGCGGAGGGCGATCTTGCACAGCTGGCTCATCTTCTTGTCCTGCTGCAGCTTGCTCTCGGAGCGGCTCTTCAGGTCAGTGTACACGTACTGGCCGACCTGAGGACGGAAGGGTACCGATAAGTTAGTGCATCGTATAGGCAAAAAAAGGGGGGGGGGGAAATAGCTTTTGTTTAAAGCTATCTTGCTGTGGAACTCATATGCCGGTCAAGAAATGACAACACTATCCTCTAGAGCAACAAAATAGAATGCAAGTTGTTAAAACAAGTAGAACATATCTAGAATGACTAGAACTCTGCAGTTTGATGACGATGGCTGCCTCTGCAGTTTAGCAACTACGGTACCGACATCTCCATTCGACATTTTGGCCGAACGAAAAGTGGATGGATGGTTGCATGTATTCGATTTAGAAACGAAAGGAGACTAACGTCAACCTCAAAACTCCACGATTGGCCTCCAAATCCACAAAAGACGCTGTGAACTGCCCTAATTCCAGAAATCTACCTTCATCTACTAGATGGAAGGATGCCTACTGACTAAGTAGACTTTAAAAGCCATAATATTCTACATGAAGAATGTGGGCTTTCACAGAAGAAGACTACTTGACAAAGACATGAATACACGAAAAAGACACGAACCTGGTTGGAGGTCTCCCTCTGGGTGGACTGGGCGATCAGCTCAAAGTATTAACAAACAAACAAACAAACAAACAAACAAACAAACAAACAAACAAACGAACCTGGTTGGAGGTCTCCCTCTGGGTGGACTGGGCGATCAGCTCGATGAAGGACAGGGTGGGCTTGGTCTTCATCATCAGCTCGTAGGCGCGGATGCGCTCGGACTCGGACTTCTCGGGGTTCTGGAAGACGCGCAGGGCGATCTGGCGCACCTTGTTGGGCAGCTTCTTGGCGACGCGGCTCATGGCATCGATGGCCTGGACGCGCACCTGGGGAGCATGGGGAAAGGGTTTGATTTAGCTGGAGTGATCTCTCTCGTTTCATTTGAAACTATCATGGATTTCATTTAAACTGTTCTTTTTTTTTCAGAATCGGAGCCGTTTAGAGGGATGTAAATATTTTAACATTTTAGAACTGTGTTTTGTGTGCAGTACCCTATCCTACTCTATATGTACTAGACTGCCTGATTTTAGGACATTCCAAGCATTGCATGACTGATAAGTATCAAGTAGTACCGGACATAAGAAATTACTTTCAGACAAGAGTTTCAACATCCTACGGTCTACCAATCAACTATACGACAAATGTTTGATATACATCATCTTTGTGCGTCCTTTAGATGTTAAAACGTACAGCGTTGATTGCTGGTAAAGTTTTAAGAAAGCGAAGCTGACCTCCTTGGTGTTGGTCTCGGAGTCCTTGCCGGAGATGATCTCCTGCAGACGGTCGATGGTCTGCTCCAGACCGGCGTTCTTGATGGCGCGGAGGAAGATCAGCTTCTCCTCCTCAGACTTCTCCTCCTCAATACCCTTCAGCAGCTCCTGTGGACGGGTAAGGAACAGGCACTTCCTTAAAGGCGGCTTGTAAGTATTGGTAACATCTTGATAACGGCAACACATGGTGCTATACAGATCAACGAAGTTCAGCATTACTCATTGTTTTCTGTAAATGGTTCAACTTGTTTGCTGCAGACAGCTTCACCGATCCTTGAAAGGATCAGTCTTGAGACAAAACGTTTAAGATAAAGTCAAATGACGATTTTAAGTTCCCTTACTAAAAAGGGTTAAGAGCCCATGTAAAAGCATAACTTATGAATGGTATCCAATACCATAAAAAGAAACCTTCAAAATCTCTTAAGAAGAAGTATCGTCTATGTAAAAGACTTTTAGGATCCCTTAAGAAAGGGTTTTAAGATGACTTACGCGGGAGAACTATGTCTGATATAGTATGTAGAATACATTTGGGATTACAAATTAAGAAAGGTTTTAAGACAACTTACGCGGGAGAATTATGTCTATGTTGAAGACATTTGGGATTTCGTAAGATAGGGTTTAAGGAGACTTACACGGGAGAACACAGCCTAGAAGACGTTTGGGATTACTTAAGAAAATGTGAAGACGACTTACGCGGGAGAACTCCCTCTTGATCTGCTCCAGCTGCTCCTGGTCCTGGGGGCGCCTCTTCCTCATCTGCCCGTCCTTCTGCTTGTTGATCATGCCGTTGATCATGGTGCCGAGAGACAGCCAGGCGGACTTGCGGATCTGCTTGCTCTCCTGGGAGCGCTCAGACTTGGCGATCTCCTGGAGGAAAAAACGGTAAAAAGGCATCCTCGTGTTAGCGTGAAGGTTCATCTGTGTTGGTACAAATCATTCATTTCCAATACAAAGACAAGATATGGGAAATTAAAGCTAGTCTGTGTTGGCAGCATCCATTCTGAAGCAAGTATGAATTGTAATTTCCAACGCAACGCAAAGAAAAGACATTGGAAATTAAAGTTAAACCTTACTTCAGATCATAATTTCGCTCTGCTTTACCTTAGCCACACCAGCTTCTAACAAACCTGGGCGGAGGACGCTACCAGCTTCGAAAAACCGCTAACCCATTGCTCTCGTCATACTTCAATAGGACTATCTGTCCTGACTATATATCGAAGATCAGTGCACTCGGTTCGGTCGAAAATTCAATGTGTCCACCAAATGCGTAAGAAACTGATTCATTCTTATATAACGTTTTGGATGCTTTCACGGATGAGCACACATATGAGCAACTTGCAGAGGATTGATACAACAAATAAACAAACAAATAAACAAGTGTTTACTTACGAGCATCTCGCGGGTGGTGCTGGGGCAGGGCTGGATGGACAGGGACAGGCCGGTGAGGAGCAGCTCGGTCTCGCTCTCGGAGAGCCTCTTCAGCTCCATCAGCTCACGGACGGCGCGGAGGGCCTCGCGCTTGCCGACCAGGGAGACGGCGTCCAGCAGGACCTTGCGGGTCTGGTTCTTCTCCTGGACCTGCTCGTGGGTCAGGCGCTGCTTCCTCTGCTCACCCTGATAACGTGGGAAAGAAAGATGGATTCGTGAGTACACGGATGGTAAACAAAAAGTACCCTCAGAAATACAGAAGGATTGAAGGGTTGGCTGAATCGCTTCTATAGAGTCTTGTCTTGGACAATAAGTTTAAACTCTACCAAGTGCTAACACATGTTTACTTAAATGCTCCCAAGATGTCATTGACCGATTTTAAGACAGGGTAAGACAACCGGAAGTTGCGTTCGCCATGGTAATCTGACCAATGTTTTATTTATATTTTCATTTGTTTCTTTGTGTATTTGTATGTTTGTATGTTTGTTGTCCTCACCTGGTTCAGGGGCTTGGTGATCAGTTCCTTCAGGATCTTCTTCATCTGCTCCTCGTTCAGCTGACGCAGCTCCTTGACGAGCTCGACGAACTTGCGGGGGGCCTGCTCGGAGACGGAGTGCTTCATCTCCTTGGAGATCTCCTTGGACAGACGCTCGATCTTCTCCTTCCTCTCCTGGGTCTTCTCCTCGCGGCGCTCCTCGGAGTCGGTCCTCTGGGACTCCTCCTTTTAAAATCATCAAAAAAACTTCATGAGCATTGGCAGAAGTCATCATCTGAATTATTGCTAAGGGCTTGGTCACATAGGTCGTGCGATCGTCGTACCGTAACGACATTTTGGAGAGCAAAAATGTACATCTCTGTGGCAAAGTTCAACTGTCTTGGGTACACAAAATGCTGTTTGGATCCATGTCCATGGTTAGTTCTGCAACGGCTTGCATGATATCCTATGTGACCGTACCCTAATTTAGCACGCCCAAAAACTTCTCAAAGCGTTTAAAGTTCGAAAATACAGAACATTACACACAGTTGGCGCTATACAATTTACAACAGACAACGACTGACTGAAGAAAGACGGAGTACAGTTACAGGGTGTCCCGACTACTGCAGCTGCAGAGCGTAGTTAACTACTACAATAGACGAACGGTTTAAAATCACAGGCAAAACACTTACAGAACAACACTTTGGAAGTACCTTCTCGAAGACGAAGCTCAGGTTTCCCTTCAGCTCGGAATCAAGGGGCTCGGGCATGCGCTCAGACATCTGCTTGGCCTCCTTCAGCTTCAGGGTCTGCCTGTGGGGAGGGAGGGAGGGAAGGAGAGAGCGGTGAGTGGAGGAATAAAGGAATAAATTGAATATATGGATGAGTGAATGAATAAAAGAATGAGCGGTTAAATGGATAAATGATAGTGGATGAATGATTGATTCATGAATAGAGCCAAAGAATGAATATATGAATGAATGAATAAATGAATGAATGAATGAATGAATAGATAAATGAATGAATGAATGAATGAATGAGCACATCGGTGGATGACTAAGGAGTGAATCAAAGCCAATGAATGAATGAAAGAAAGATTTGATTTTACAAAGAAATAATAAGATTAAGAAGTGACGAGTTAAAAAAACTTAGTGCATCAGAAAACAACATCGCATGAATTGAAAGTATTAAAAGTATTTCATAGGTATCAGAAGAAGGAAGACGCCTTACTTGGAGAAGGTGATGACCTCACCGCCCTGCTTGCTGTAGGGCTGGAAGACGTGCTGAGAGCGGACCTCGGACTGCTGGATCAGGAACTTGTCGCTGCGGAGCTTGTCGGAGACGACCAGCAGACGGGAGACGGAGCTGGACTCCAGCTTGTCCTCCTTGCGGTCCTTGCTCTCCTGCGGGATGACAGGAAGAAAAGAGGCGTTAAAGCCTGATTAAATCTCGCTTATAGCAGCCCGCCAAACATCCGCCGCCCCCCTAGGGAGGGGCCAGTTACAGCCCTGGACAGCGGAGTTTGTGTTACACAGACTAGAGGTGTTAGACCTAAGATAAAAATGTAGTGTTTCCGGCCTTTTTTGGTCTACCTATAGCGCTAGAAAAGGACACAAAATTTCGATCTGACATCCGAGTGATGAAAAGTTTCTCTAACATGTTCTCTTCATTTCTACACTGTTGAAATAAAAAAACTTTTCTTGCACAGATTTGGCTGTTTAGATGCGAGTTTTCAAATTCAAGCCGAGTTTCTAAATTCTTTAAGGTCTAAACTTACGACCTTGAACTTCTTGGCGGGGACGAGGGGGTGTGTCTTAATTTCTAACTCCTTCAAGAGGTTCTAGCAAAGCAAGAAGTTGAGACTTACGTCCTTGCTCTTCTTGGCGGAGAGGAGGGAGTGCAGCTTCTCGACCTTCTGGCGGCAGTTCTGGTAGTCCTTGGTCTTGGTGACCTCGAACAGGTTCTTCTGCAGACGGGACTCGCGGATGTCGTACTGGGTCTCGCACTGGCCGCTCACGTCCTGCTCCATGATGCGGAACAGCTTCTCGGTGGACTTGTCGTAGGCGCGGTTGGACTTGCTCTTGTCCTTGGAGTCCTTGTCCAGGGTCTCGACGTTCTTGGGGTCCATGGTGACCTGTAGAGGAGAGAGAAATAAACAATGTAAACAGTGAATAGAGACGGGAGCGACAGGGGTTATCTGGCGCCTACAAGGCGGACGGAGTCCCAACCAGTCTTTGTGTTGGTTAGGTAACTTTCAGTTATTTCATAAGTTAAACACGGCTTCATGGGTAGAAAATTGATATGCAGATCAGTAACTTATCTATCAATGACAAACTAAAATTTTTCTCTCAATGTAATTTTCTTTGCACCATCGCTATAAAATATTGCCACAGAACTTGGTTCCATCGAGTTCCAGTACAATGTAGTTCTAGAATATTAATGAAATGAAATTTGTTCACAAATGAAAAACAAGCAGGCCTTACTTCTAACATGTTCCAGATATCAAATATCCATAAACAAACAAACAAACAAACAAACAAACAAACAAACAGGTCTCACCTGGAGCATGTTCCAGATACCACGCTTGATGTTGACGGACTCCTGGGGCTCGTCCTTCTGGGCCTCGATCTTGGTGACGTTGCCCTTCTCGTAGCGGACCAGGACGGTCTTCTCCAGGTGGCGGCGCAGCTCGGTCATGGACTTCTCGGTCTCGGAGACCTCCTCCTGAACCTCGCGGGACGCCTCCCAGATGGACTCCTCCTGCTCGCTGCTGGACTTGCGGGACTTCCTGAAAATCGGAAGACAAGGATAAAACTTTAACATCGATGACCAATTTGTTCCTATACAGTAGATGCCAGTTAATTGCACAACGGATTAACGCACACGTCTGTTAACTGCACGGAATCCCAAAATCCCAAACCAGTGTGGTCCAGCTAGATAACTTCGCATTATTGCACCAGTCGGATAATTGCACGAAATTCACTGGCAAATAGACCGTGCAATTAAGCGGCCTCTACTGTACAACAAAGTGTTTAACCTAATAAGCCGACATTTTGATAACCCTCTATCACGTTTTTCATGTTTGACTTCACGCTGGAACAATACGCTCATAACATTCCACTTTAACAGATCGAAATGGCGACAACCCTCCCCATTATACATCACCCCCTTGGGAAAACAAAATGGCTGCGCCCATGGACGGAAACGAAGCCAATACAGGTTTTGCAAAAGTGCTTACTTATTACTAGCAGTGTCATTATTCCCACCATACACCATTTCCATTGCAAACAAAATGGCGACGTACAGATGGCGGCGTCCACGGACGCAAACGAAACCACTACAGGTTTGCAACAAAAGTGCTTACTTCTGCTGGTTGCGCTCCTGTTGCTCATAGTGCTTCTTCCCATCATACACCAGTGCCAATGGAAACAAAATGGCGGTGCACAAATGGTGGCGCCTATAGACGCAAACAAAGCCAATACAGGTTTGCAACAAAAGTGCTTACTTCTGCTGGTTGCGCTCCTGCTGGTCGCGGCGCTCCTGCTCCTCGGAGAGGGTGCGCTCCACGGAGAGGCGCTCCTCGGAGTCGAAGTCCAGCTCGAACTCGGTGCTCTTCTGGAACTCCTGGTCGAAGGCGTGGCGCTGGCGCTGCTCGGGGCGCTGAGGACGGAAGGAATGAGGGAATGAATGAATGAATGAATGAATGAATGAATGAATGAATGAATGAATGAATGAATGAATGAATGAATGAATGATTCACGTCTACTGATATGTATCGTCCCGATGAATTACTCTGTCCAGTCTTTTAAACTAAACCGCCTAAAAACTTCTTAAGCGCATAAAACGACAGTAAAATGCTCGGGGCGCTAAGGACGGAAGGAAGGATGGAATGAATGAATGAATGAATGAATGAATGAATGAATGATTCACGTCTACTGATATGTATCGTCCCGATGAATTACTCTGTCCAGTCTTTTAAACTAAACCGCCTAAAAACTTCTTAAGCGCATAAAACGACAGTAAAATGCTCGGGGCGCTAAGGACGGAAGGAAGGAGGGAATGAATGAATGAATGAATGAATGAATGATTCACGTCTACTGATATGTATCGTCCCGATGAATTACTCTGTCCAGTCTTTTAAACTAAACCGCCTAAAAACTTCTTAAGCGCATAAAACGACAGTAAAATGCTCGGGGCGCTAAGGACGGAAGGAAGGAGGGAATGAATGAATGAATGAATGAATGAATGAATGAATGAATGAATGATTCACGTCTACTGATATGTATCGTCCCGATGAATTACTCTGTCCAGTCTTTTAAACTAAACCACCTAACAACTTCTTAAGCGCATAAAACGACAGTAAAATGCTCGGGGCGCTAAGGACGGAAGGAAGGAGGGAATGAAAGAATGAATGAATGAATGAATGAATGAATGAATGATTCACGTCTACTGATATGTATCGTCCCGATGAATTACTCTGTCCAGTCTTTTAAACTAAACCGCCTAAAAACTTCTTAAGCGCATAAAACGACAGTAAAATGCTCGGGGCGCTAAGGACGGAAGGAAGGAGGGAATGAATGAATGAATGAATGAATGAATGAATGAATGAATGAATGATCCACGTCTACTGATATGTATCGTCCCGATGAATTACTCTGTCCAGTCTTTTAAACTAAACCACCTAACAACTTCTTAAGCGCATAAAACGACAGTAAAATGCTCGGGGCGCTAAGGACGGAAGGAAGGAGGGAATGAATGAATGAATGAATGAATGAATGAATGAATGATCCACGTCTACTGATATGTATCGTCCCGATGAATTACTCTGTCCAGTCTTTTAAACTAAACCACCTAACAACTTCTTAAGCGCATAAAACGACTGTAAAATGAATGTCTTGACAGAACATCTTAGGAGAAAGTGAGAAAGTGAAAGTGCCTGTACCTTCTCCTCCTTGGGATCCTTGGCGAGAAGCCTCAGCTCGCGCTCCTCGGGAGACTCCATCTCGCCGCGGAGGGACTTGAACTTGATCTTCTCCAGGCGCATCAGGACGTCCTGGGGGAAGAAACAAGAATGGATGAGTGAGTGAGTGAATGAATGAGGGGGGAGGGAGGGAGGGAGGGAGGGAGGGAGGGAGGGAGGGAGGGAGGGAGGTAGGGAGGGAGGGGAAGTGGATTGTTTGAATGACCGGATGATTAAAAAAAAAAACTAGGTGCTAGTCAACCCAGTTATGAACCGTGACGAGGGGGATGCAGAACTTAGCCACGTTTGGGACTGTGTTCTCGACGCAAAAGCGCCACCTACATCGGCTACATAATTATAAACCAGAACTTTAGTCAGAATCTCTGAGGAAGATGTCTGAAGACATCGAAACATCAGCAGGTAAGAGACACTGGTTGTGCAAAACAGATCTCCAATACCCTACAAGCTCTATCAACCTGGTGAAATTATTTTCGGAGGGAAAATAAAATGATGATGGACGTTTTACCTTGTCGGTCTTGAACTGCAGGCGAACCTCAGCCTCGATCTTCATGCCGGAGTACTTGTCGGAGGTCTGGGGGATGCCGGACTTGACATCTCCCTCGTATTTGTAGACGTATTCCTTGCCTTGTTCGAAAACTAAGGGCAAAAGAAGAAGAAACTTTTATAACGGTTTCAGCCTTCAAAATCTACTTCGTAGAACAGTTTTTGTGTCTTGGGGTAAGACGTATTCATTGCCTTGTTCGAAAACTGGGGTAAAAAGAAGAAGACACTTTAAAGTTTTAGGCTGCAAGATCTACTCAGCTTCGTCGTACATTTTTTTTTTGTACTGGGGTAAGATGTATTCCTTGCCTTGTTCGAAAATTGGCGGAGAAAGAAGAAACTTTTATGTTTTACTTTAAGTCTAGAAGATCTACTCAGTTTCGTAGTGCGTTTTTTTTATATCTTCGAAATTCGGGCGATTTTAGCAAATTGACATCGCCCTCGTATTCGTGGCGTATTCCTTGCCTTGTTGAAAAACTGGAGGACAGAAAAGGAAGGAACTTTAACATTCTATCGCCGTAAGAGTTTTTTGTTTGTCGTACGAGATTTATGTTCTCCCCGATAGGGAAAAACATATTGTTTCGCTGGTCTGTTCTTCTTATCACTATCATTACAATTGTAGACAGATTCCTTACCTTGTTAAGATATACGGCAAATTGGCAATTGTTTAAGGGTAAAATGTTAGATGATATGGAAATAGAAAAAAATCCACAATGGAAGGATTGCACGGGATGTTTGAAAATAACCTTGTGGCCAACGGTTCGCCAACCACTATAAAGCAGTCAAAGTTTAACTTACAGCGAAAATATATGTAGACGTCAGAATTTAAATACAGTGTTGTAGATGTAAAGGGTTTGCCAAAAAGGCATCTGAAGTGAGCAAAATCCGTTCAACTAAAGTCATGGTACTGCAGCCCATTTTCAGAGCACAGAAGCAAATCTGCCGAACTGTGCGACAGCCCGGGTGCCTGAGCCACGTTAGGCGGCTGGGGGGTCACAGATCAATGCTGGGCCCGCCTAACTGCAAACAGCGACCGCGATATGCGGCCGGTTTTAGCGATAAGGGCACACGAATGAACCACTACGTAAACATGTCCGGTTTAAGGAGTAAGGTTTAAACGTGCGGGGGACAAAGTTCCACTTCAAATATCGCTGAACCGTTGAAATCTTACACCGCCACGTCACCAACCGTATCGATTACACGGTCAGCCAATCACAGCGCACTAAGGAGTGAAATTCGGAAATCTGAAACCCTCGCCACGTCACCTGCCGTATCGATTACACTTAGGGCCAATCAGCGGACAGTATTCCTAGCCAACCAATCAGGAGACGCCCCGCCTACACGGGTCCCCGTTTGGACAAACATATGAGCTCATTGTTTAAAGGGAAAAAAGTTCGAATCAGCTGTTCGTTCGGGAGACGCTTTAACCGTCCTGAAAAACAGATTTTTAAACACCGCTAAAGCAGGAAAAAAAGTCGGTGTACCCAATTTCAAGGTATTGCAAAGTAGGTAAGAACCAAAAACTGGAGAACTTTTTCTCTTTTATCGCCAGGGAACGTTTAAAGTACTGCTTCAGGACCTTAGCGACCGCCCTCCTTTAAACCCCCACTAGCACTGCAGAGTGGCTAGTCAGTCTTCAAACGTTACCCTAAATCTTACAAACTAACAGCAAAGATTCTAAAAGTACCGGACGGTTGGCTCTGCCAGAAAAAGAAACAGTCACATAATTTGTAAAAATGTTTCAAGGACAAAATGGCGGAGGAATACTCACCCTTTTCCCGAAGTTCCTCGGGGTTCAGGGCAGCCTCTGTGGAAGAAAAGAGAGAGAAGGAAAAAAAAAGTCAGACGACATCTTAAAATCACGCCTGTTCTAATGTGCTTTATTAGGCTGCGTCGATGGCGAGCGACGCACTTAGCTAGCTAACCGTTAAAGACATGTGCTTAATATTTCTCGCAAAGGAAGAAAAAGCTTTTTTTTTTGGCAGCTTGATTTGTGAAGTGATAGACCAGTTCCCCTCGCCATCATGCGGTACACAAGCGAACCGAAGCTCGCTGGACGCAACAGGGATGCAAGCCTGAAGTCCGTTAACGGAAAGTTGGAATAGAGACAAAATTGTGCATTTCTGAAAGGGCGACAATTACTGTACATCGATGCATTCTTCTATACGTATACAGTTCTCTTGGTCCGAATAGTGTTTAAAAAGAATTGAAAGTGGTATGGAAAAAGGTTTCGACAAGTGGGAACTCTTTTGGTCTGTCTCACTACGACTTGGAGTAAAATGCACCGGCCACGACTTCTAGAGATGCTCAGATGTTACAGTGATACGTCCGCATCTTTTCTATGCGTTAAACGAAGATTAAGACACTTCCGAACAGCAAAGCCATTTGCAACATCAATGCATTACTGACTATGACGGGAGACGTGACTGACAGTATGAGCATACAGCGGTCAGGATGGTAGAGAACATACTACAAATCTAAGTACGGAAACTGCTGTGAGGCACAGGAAACAATTTGTTGCAAGATGCAATAGCTACCCGACAAACTACAATGCATTGCTTATGGTGAGCATTTGCAGCTACACAAAATGATGAAATAGAAGCGATTTGGGCGCCAGAGAACACTTTAGTAAGTACAGAAGCTACTGAGGCTCTACTCTAGAGATGGTCTCCATCTAGAATTCTAGATGCAATCGCCTTACAAAGTACTGATCGTTCCTTTACAATAAAAGAATTTGCAGAAAACTTGTAGTCGCTTCTCCTACAGATGAATGGAGAAAAAATAGAGAGAAGTTACTCACGCGCCAGGCAGACGCCCAGGAAGAAGAGTGCCAACTTCATCTCGTTGCTTCAAACTTGTCTTGAGTTGTGAAGTCAAGCTGAGTGAGAACAACTGATTGCGGCGCCGGGTTTTTATACCCGAGGGTACACAAAGGATCTGCTGAATATTCATTACGTCCCGGTGCCAGTACCGTGGACCTTGGTCGGGCTTGTTTGTTCTAGACGCCAAACCGAAGGACAAACTATCCAATTTCTGCTTATTCTGCTTTGCGCAGCTGCGGTGGGGGTAGAGAGGGGGTCCCACCCCTGGTCCAGCCTCTCCAGACAGCCAATCAGAGAGCGACTTGCTCTGCCGACAGCCAATCAGAGAGCGACTCGCTGTGGGGTGACTTCCCCCATCTTTTCTTTTTGTTCTGCTTTTTGGCGATCCTCGATGAAGTATCGAATGTCGTCAACAACGTGTTTTTTAAATTTTACCTCGGCAAAAATGACATCATGTTTTCACTAGTGGTAAACTTTTTTGTTGTTGTTGCTAGCATCGCGCTTGTGCAATCGCGTCCATGTCTGACTATTTTAAAACATTGGCAAGCATTATAGTAACAAATCAGTGCAAGTATGTACTTTTATTTGATTGCGCGTCAGACATACATTCATTTGATTCAACACTGCCAAAAGATAAGGAAACAGTACCGTCTGTGTTTTCTTTATTCCATCATTCTTTTTTTGCCGTGTACCATATGCACAATCTGTCGGTGTGTCCCTAGTACCAGTCCTGCTCCTGCATGGTAACACTGCTATGGCACCCCTTGCGAGCCATTTTTCATGTCTGTTTGCAGTTGTCATATGTTGTCGTGCAGCGAGTCATGCACAAGATATGACCAGCGTTAAAATGTTAGTACACGTCAATGTTAGCCTTGCTAAATTCTTGATTTGTAAAAGGGGCTTTAAGACGGAGCATGCATTTCCTAAGTCGCGGGTGTTCTTCGTCTTGGACGAAGTCCAGGTTGCGTCATTAGACAGGTGCTTGTCTAAAATAGTAACGATGCGCCTTACAACTGTTCTTAAGACGTGTCAGCACGTTTTACGACTTAATACCCCCTCCATCCCACACGTGCTGGCGCCTTTTGCTGACCTAACAGCTCTACAATAAATCACCCAACCTGTCCCCGACATCCACACGCTACAAACAGCCTGTCAATTAAGGCGTTTGACCGGCAAACATGTTTGCGGAGACAGCGAGGCGCTGGAAAAACCCCTGCGTAACCGGGCAACGGGAAACCGCGACATCAGCGAGGGGCAAGGTCCGGGCAAAACTTACTCTCCAAGCAGAGGTTAGGCTAGGTTTTGACAATGCAAGATACAATACAAAGTAGAGAGCCCGATAAAATCGACTAAAAAAAAAACGTTACAAAAAACAGCCGGATCCTAACCTCTGCTTGGAGAGTAGGCAAAACGAGCTGTGATGCTAGCCTACCAAGCCAGCTTCCAGCCTGGATATCAGACCGTTCCTAGGGCAAATCTAGCTATGATATTAGCCTACACAGGGCGGCTCCTAGCCTGGATATCAGACTGTTTCTAGGGCTTACACAGGCTAGATCATCGGTCCTAGCTAGAGCCAACATTACCTAGCCTGGATGCCAAACGTTTTTCAGGGCCTACACGGGGAAGCCCCTAGCCTTGAAGCCAAACTGTTTCTAGGCCCTGTACAGGCCAACTCCTAGCCTGTATGCCAGGCTATTTCCAGGGCCTACTCAGTCTCAGGTCAGCTCCTACTAAGATGCGTGACTGGGCTTACAAAGGCCCTCACTCACTGCAACTCTCACTCACTCACTCACTCACTCACTCACTCACTCACTCACTCACTCACTCACTCACTCACTCACTCTCTCTTTCAATCACTCACTGCAACTCTCACTCACTCAATCACTCGCTGCGACTCTCACTCACTCACTCACTCATGATCACTCACTCACCCACTCACACTCACTCACTCACTCACGCACGCACTCACGCACGCACGCACTCACTCACTCATGATCACTCTCTCACTCACTCACTCACTCTCACCCACTCACTCATGCACTCATACACTCACTCACTCACTCACTCACTCACTCACTCTCTCTCACTCACTCACTCACTCACTCACTCACTCGCTCTCTCACTCACTCACTCACTCACTCGCTCGCTAGCTTACGTTCGCTCTAGTGATTTAGGCATTTTTCCTGTGCAAACCACAATCTAATAATGATCAACCGTGAGTGCCACTAGATGTAATGCGCTGGGATTGTGCTGCTGTCAATCCGTCAGTGGGGTGGGAGTGGGGGTTGTGGGAAAACAACTTGATGGAAAACAACAAAAACACATTCCACACCGAACCAAAAAAACACATGTCCCTATGTTGGCATCACGGCTAATCTCCAAACAGATGTAGAGATGAAGCTTGTTTAGTGCATCGTTTCGTTTGTTTTATACGCTTCATAATTAGCGAGGCGAGCATTGAAGACCTCTCAATAGATGACATAAGCATAAAAAGAGCGCAGGGGATGAGCAGAAAACAGGTCGAAGCTGCATTTCTTGGTGTTTTGCCGGATAAACCGTCTTGTTTGTGACGCTTAAGTGACATACGCTGTACTTGTTTACACTGCAAATAAGAAACGCAATTACATGTATCCACTTTTCAACTGCTTCGATACAAAATACTTAGTACAAAGGCTCTCTTCAAGACCCAAACACAGCGTGGTTCTTAGAAGTACAAAGGCGCCATAAAAACAACCTGAAGATGTTGACTAAGCGTTCTTAAGCTCGCGTCTTTATTAACAAGCCCAGGCGACTTGGGAAGAATTCCCGACTCAGCAGTTTGTGGCCCGGGGACCGGGTATTTTTTTTCTGCCGGTCAAAACATGGGGGTTGTTTTTCGGTGGGTCAAGTTTCAAACCGCAGTGCGTATCCTATAGACACTAGTACAGGGTTACAGCTGGGACGGAAAATAGCTCATCTCCAAGCAGATGTTGGGGTAGAGAATTGTAGAAGGTTTTTTTATCTGCTGCTTTTTCCTGAAGTAAATTTTTCTTTACCCAACTGCAAAAGCTGTGAAATGATATGGTAAAAAAAAAGACTCGGAAGTTAAGTTTCATGTGCGACTTACTCGGTCATAATACATGTATTCTGAACAACTATGTAACGCTTGTAGATCGTAATATTCTAGACAATTGATTAAGATTGAAACGTTTGTGACTGTATTTCAGAATGCAACTGTTGTATTGACAACGTCGACGTCGGGTAAAAATGGCCGTCACCCTTCTTGACAACATAAGGTAGAACAAGAACACAACTTCTGAATTTAGACCTAAAATTTTCTGGCTGTATTCAATGATGCATGTTGACGACTGTGCGTCGAAATAGCTGCCATTCTTCTTGACGTTATGCCAACAAAAAAGCGTCAACACATTTAAAAGGGAACCCATGCAACAGCTGTTTGGAATAAAAGTTCCTCTTTTCGCTCCGGCCGGGACGCGGGGTTGTTTACCACCGGCCCAGCTGACGTTACTATGGCGACGGCGTCCTTCCGGCGGCTCAGGTTTCACAGATTGCATCATCTATTTGCGCGGGGATGTTTTCGCGATCAGGAAACCGGGCTATAGGCACGATAGACTCTCAAAAACAATTGATTTCTTAGCCTTTCTAGGAGAAATATTACATAATTTTCCGGCAAATTCAGGGTCTGATGTAACTATCATGCAAGCTCATCTGTGCTGAAAGTAATCATCATGATAGTAATGTTACATTAACTTACAATGCTAAACTTTCTTCTATTAAACACAAATGTAACGGATGGTGCTGTAACTTCAACCACCACTGTCACCTTCTTCAGGGTCAATAATCAGGATCTAACTAGGGTCTGAATTATTTTACACTAAATACTTTTAATTATTACCGACCCTTTCTTGTGGTGAGCTTTGGGGATGCGATGGCGCAGTGAGAGAAACGCATTCGAAATGCCGCAACCCCCCTTTACAAAAACTGAGCCATTCAGTGCATGTATGCTTGGAGATCAAATTCAGGCACTATGCTTACAAAAATAGTGACCGGCTTCAAATTCTAGCCAGAGCATTTCCAGTCTCCCTTTTGTACGGGGCAATGGAATATATTAGTCTCCAAGCAGACCCTACGGTGCCTTAGAGTTAGTATCAAAGCTGGCCAAGGAGATCCAAGGAGTATAGCTGGCCAAAGGGAATCAGACGGGCACCGGAGCCGGCTATACTCCTTGGCCAGCTTTGATACTATCCCTAGGGCACCGTAGGGTCTGCTTGGAGACTAGGAGTATATTCGTCTATCGTCTTTAATTAAAAGGTTTCTGTTCAGGGTCTGTGATTTACAAAGACGTGTGCTTGGCTCCCCGGTGTGTCTCCTGTAATAGTGGACCATCCCAGTACAGTAGGGACACAGCATGGAAAATTTCACGGTGGATTATCTGGGTTGAACCGTGTAATGGGATGATTAGAGCCTCTTTCTCCTCCGTTTACAAATAGAAATGCTGGAACAGCAATTTGACAAGCTGCGCAATGGAATTCATGTTACGGCGGGTCCCCTAACTTCGGACGCAAATTTGCGAGTTCAACATCTTGTCGGATGTCTTTTCGAATTTTCTTGGTGAAGCAAGGATCGCTTCCGGTAATCTATTTTCTATTCAAGCGACAACTCCATACATGAAAACAAACATGGATTATTTCTGCACGATGAGACGAGTAAAAAATCTGTCCGTAGTTATGGATATAACGTTCCCGAACTTAGGAGGCGCGCCGTTGTATTAATTAATGCCTTGGAAATCAGTGTAAAACACCATTTGTTTGTCAAATATATGTATATCAAAAACATATAATTTGGTGTTTTGTAACTTCGGATGACACCTAACTTCGGATGGATTTGTAAGTCGTTTGAATGACACACGAATTGTGTAACGTTACGTTAAAGTTTTACTGAATGTTCATGCTTGCAGCTGTGAGAGCTGACACAGTAACGTTACGCAAACAACACAAGACAGCACAGTCTACTTCAGCCAATCACCCCACTTTGACTTCAGGTACCATTACCTGTGTTACTCAAGGTTATGTTTCAGTCTTGCTGAGTTTGCAGAGTTTCACAAACCGCAGACTCTGGTATTTCCTCTCAAAACAATCCATGCCTCCACCGAATGACAACAGACAAACGCAGGTCTGCTTTAGATCGGCAAAAGTCGGCAATTTGCCAAGATTTGTATCTTACAAATTTCTCCCAGACTTCTCTGGTTGCAGAAATAGGATAAATGCTTTTTCAGAGGAGTTAACATAACCTGACCTATGGGTAGAGTTGTGTTACACATTTGCAACAAGAGCTGTTGGCTGTTATTTCATCCATTCATTTGTTCATTCATTCCTTTCTTTCAATTGCTCATTCATTCATTCATTCACTCTCATTTCCTTTCTTGCTCATTCATTCATTCATTCATTCAATCAATCAATCAATCACGCATACACTTAAATAGGGCTTTTTAGAAAACTTAACCAAGAAAACAAGCTGAAGCCTTTTAACAGTTTCATTGTAGTTGTAGTTTAATTACTTTTCTTGACCAGAAAGCAAGAACACATATTAATATAACGTTATATAATATATTGCATGAACATCAACAATCGTGTAAACAATCAATAATAACAACATTGATGGTTGATTTACAATTACAGCCATATTGATGACAGCAACAGTAATATCGACACCGTATGTTAAATATCTTAAATGTAATACAATTCCGATACTTAGGTGTTGAAGACAATCTTGAGAAGGCCTCTATAACAACGTTTTCTGAGGTGGCGGTATTATGGCACCTGGTGGAATTATGCGAATGTATATTAACACTTCAAACCAAAATAGTCTGCAACACAAACTCTTCTGTCTCGGGCTGCAACTGGCCCCTCACAGAGGAGGCCGGCCGGATGTTGGGCGGGCTGCTATAAGTGAGATTTAATCAGGCTATTCAAACCAACAATTATGTTACAGTTCAACCATGCAGGTACTACCAGGCACTAGTAATTGACACACTGCAAAGCTAACGTTTTATCTCATGATCAATTACAGGTAATAAATTTTGCGGTTAGAGGCCCAGATAAGTCTGCCCATGGTCTTTTATGACCTGCCTGAACTCCGGTCAATTTGTCAGGTTTATTGTGGGGAGGGGGGCATTTATCATGAGTTTGGCAATGACCTTGCCTTTTGCACTGGATAAATTGATCTATTAAAGAATCTAAATTTGTTTGCAGGTAGTAAATTCTGTGGTTTGGGCTAAGACAAGCCTCCATTGATGAGTTATTGGGGGAGGGGGCATTTATCATGAGGTTGGTAAACGACCTTGCCATTGTTTGGCTGAATTGATCTCTTGAAAAAATCTTACCTTGTTGGCAGGTAGTAAATCCTGTGGTTGGAGGCTCAAAGGCAAGTCTGTTCTTGTGCGGATTGCCAATGACCTGCTCTTGACCTTCATTGTCAGGTGCATTGGGGGAGGGGGGGCATTCATCATTCGGTAATGACCTTGTTCTTCTAAATGCAATAATCAAAGTCTTTGATATTGTTATCTTTGATTATCAGTGAGGAATTATATGGCTGCAATTATTACAGAAAAGACAAGTTGCATCCTTGTTTTATGGGCCTTTTATAACTTACCAGTGACTTGAGGTGGATTGGGAGGAAAGGGGTCGCAATGGAAGGCAATGAAGGAGAAGGAATCATCTTTTTTTTCTTCTTCTCTAGAGTGTTTCTCATCTTCTCATCACTTTGGACATTGGCTCTTCAATCAGTTAGCATTACACACCTATGTTCCATCACCTCTACATGTATGTTCCAACGTACGGCCAACCCTGTATGCTTTGATGTCAAGTTATTTTTTAGACACCCCTATGGATGTTGCTTATCCTGTTAGGGGCAT
>NC_049993.1:20344978-20353396 GCF_000003815.2 Branchiostoma floridae
CGAAGATGGGTGTGTCAGAACATAAGGGTGTCGGAACATAGGGGCGTCGGAACATAGGGGTGTCGGAACATAGGGGTGTCAGATGTCGGAGAAAGGGGTGTCAGAATGTGGGGTGAATGGAATCTGTCCAGTTTTGACACCCCCTAACCTAGCTTAGCCATACCCTAGCCTTAACATACAATTGTTGGAACAATACAGGACCGTGTCTGACCTTAGGTTCCCCACGTACTTACATAACAACCTTTAGAATAACTTATGACAGATTTAAGATTTGTCCGAACCCGTATCAGATTCAGACAGTCCTCGATCGGTATCGTTGGACTCTGCCCAAGTTTTGTTTTATTACTCCTAATGTGACAATAAGGGCAAACCTGGTCCCTGAGATTAAACAGCGTTATCGTGGCCGCGGTTTGCTCAGCGACTCTGCTACCCAGGCATGTGTGCAGAGTAGGCCGAAAACACCGCATTAGCAAATAACGGACGATGGGCAAACTTGCACACTCATGTCAAAATCACGACAGAAGACACGCAACAGTGGCAAATAACTAGACTAAGTGTTTTTTTACATTAACTTAAGAGGCAACACATGGCTAAACATATGATGTCACACTTTATTGTATTTATTCGGACAATCAAATGGTAGAAGATGTGATTTAAAGACTAACAGCAGCCTAAATTGCTTTCAAAGCTTTATATAGCATGTTCAACAACAATGCAAGGTTTCATTCCTTCGCAATCACACTAAAAGTAAAGAATTGCTGTGACCTCTTAGAAATTGTTCTATCCGACTTTAAGGTACCATTAATAATGATTATTGCAATGAACAACAACAATGACGGTATTAATTTTTTGCAGGCACGTTCTGACCACAGTCTATTGTTAAGCCCTGGTGTAATCACTAAGTACACTAACGATGATAATCTCTGCTATAAAGTACAGAGGGCAGGTTGGTGGGTGGGAGGTATGTCTGGGGCTAGTCCTGACAGGTTGCTGAAGAAAAACATTTTCTTTCTTGAGGAAATCTTTATTTTCCAGGTTGGGAGCTTTGATAAAAACAGTTTAGCATGACAACTTAAGTATAAAGCATTTTATAATTATCAAAAAGAAAAGGCAATCTGAGATGGCAGATTTCACCCCGGTCCCTTTATATAACCATACTGCTTTGCAAGCAGATCAGAAATATAACGAAGACACACACAAAAAAATCTCTCCTGGGGGGTGAAGTGAAAAAAAAAAACAGGTACTGAGGTAGCACCCTGGTTCAAAAATTGTGGTTTCATACTTAGGTTTCATACGTGTATGAAATGGTATACGTGTACGAAACCGTGTATTAAATGATATACGTGTATGAAACCGCAGACACATCTTACTGTTTTTTTAAGACAGATCTTTCTTTTCGTTGTTATGCCAATTACAAGAAGCATGATGTCTACATTTGTGGAGGTTGAAGTTCCAATTGTTCTGCAAAATGGAAAGTTTGTTATGCTTGACATTTAATAACTGTTCGGTCACCAGGAGTGGATGAACTGAACTAAAGTGGACTTGTAGTATTACACAGCGACAGTGAATTTTTTAATGCGGCATGTGGTACGACTACGTGCTAAATCGAAAACAACTCTTGGACTTGAACTTCAATAAGCCTGGCTATCTGCCCAGAATTTCTAACTTTACGTCATACCCACTGCTTATATCAGGGAGTGGTAATAATAAAGAAAATGCAGACAGCAAAGAACATATTTCTAATTACATAATTACTAATTTGTTAGTCACTTTCTCGGTGGCGTTGCTTGCTTCACTTATACTATATTCTGTAACAAACTTTAATCCCATGAAAAGTATTGAGAAGCAATGTCTTGACCAAAAACTACAGAACTCTCTAAACATCATGATTTTTGACTAATCATTAATTATCTTTCATAGAAATTTTTATTAACAAAATTTGTCTCCAATCTAACATGTTGAATTCTATATGCGGTAACACCCTTATGTTCCGACACTCCCTTGTTCCAAGCCCCTTCCCCTAACCCTAACAATAGCTGTCGCAATGTAGGGGTGTTGGAACATAAGAGCGTCAGAACAATAGGTTAAGAAATAATATAAAGTTTCTGAGAAAGACGGCCCATTTAAGTCATAAGGCAACAGTCACTGCTACATGGAATGTTATTTGCTACATTAGTAACGACGTGTAGCAACTTGAAGGCTATTTGTTTGGCATTGGCACCAACTTGTTAAAGCCCAGTTCAGACAACAGAGCAATATTCAAAAAGGATAACTAATGCGGCCGGCCCTTTAAACAAATAGTACCATAGACAGAGCAAACATCGGTGTCAATGTCCACGTTGTTTTCGAGGTTGGAAAGTCTGACTTTGAGTCTGCCAACAACGTGAGCCGGACTCACGTGTATGGTCTGAACAAGTGTAACGATGGAATTCAAGCGCCAACAGTCTAACTTGTCCAGACCTTTTGGTCAAGTGGTGATGGCATTTAGTTAGTATAAGCTGGCGGGCCTAGGTTTGAATCCCGGGAGCCAGGAACTGTTCTGCTTGCCTCCCCTACATAGTGACTTCAGCGGTTCCCAATTGCCAGCCCTGTGCATAATGGAAAGGTGTGCTGCACACACAGGGCTATCGAACTCGGAGATTCGAGAAAAAATCTAAAAAAGAAAAGGTGAAGTAGTGTAACTGTGGGGTTCAAGCGCTACCAACTGACCAGTCCAACTGGTCTGGACCTTTTGGCCTAGCGGTTAGTGAACTGCAAGCCCGGGGTTCGAATCCCTGGAGCCTGGGTACTGTTTCTACTTGCCTCTTGTGTTTCACCAGTGCGTAGCAACCAGGCTCTACCCAAACACTTAACAAACAAGTAACCTCAAATGACTCCTCGGTAAAAGTTCAATCTATTCCAAACCACCATCAAACCGCCAAGGTTAAAAGGGTCCGTCTGTGTTTTTGTCGGGCCGTCGATCGATATCGGCGATGTTTGTGTTTTGACTGTTAAAAGACCTGCGTAGACACATTTATTGTCTGTAACTTTGTTGAAAAGGTGAAAAACAAACCGCAAGGTCTGAGTTGTTAAACTCTGAGTGTGAAGTTTAGCGGACTCACTGGCATAACTTAAAACCACATCTTTGCAAAACATGTTCTTAAACAACTAGACAGTGAACCTTGTACACAAAGTTGAGTTGAGTGTAACATCGAGAAATACACCGCACATAATTAGCTGTGCATTCACAAAGTGATACAAAATAAAACTAAAATCCTTTATCAGTATCATATCTAATACGGACCAATGATTTTTCAAAATATGTAAATTGTTTTTATTGATTATTGTAATTGAACCAGGCATGCAGTTATACAATTTGGCGGAGTTCTCATTGTAGAATGATACAGGTTGTAAACTAACAACAAGAAAATTATGCAATAGTCAACTTTAACTGTAACTTAAAGTTGGGTGAAAACTGTTGTGCAAATTTGAAAGAGCAAGCACTAAATATGCCTTGAGTCACGTACAAATGACGTCACCTGTTGCCTTCTGCGATTCAGTCACGTGCGCGTTTGTGACTGTTGAAGTCTTCTGAAACTTTGGCCAGACTAAGTGTGTTGTATGTAGGTGAAAGTTTTGAAGTTGATGACTTTGAACTTGGATCACACTGAACTTGGCTCACAGATTCAAATGCTGCACTGGCAAACCAACATGAAACAGAGTCGGACGGGAACGTTTTTGACTGATGGTGCTTGACAGTTTCGGGTAGTGAACGTAGACAGTAGATAGACTAAGTAGAAATGGCCATGAACCAAGTAACTAAATAAGTGCGGCCTTATTGTGGGACTTTCATTAATGATTGCAACTTACTCCATTATTAGCATCCCAGTTCACGTTTCCCCCGGCTTCCTCTATTTTTATATGAATTCATACAGGACGAGAATGATGTAGATTAACATAATTATCATCATTCCCTCAAAATCTAGAAAAATTGTGAAAAACAGAAAGTTTTGATTTTCAAATTCAGTTCAGTTCAATTCAGTTTCTAAGAGTTATCCTAATAAGATTATAAACACAATCTTTATTGACACGACAAAAGCACAGCGACTTTCGTAAGGTCTACATGTATATATATTAGCCATAAAAGTCTTAATCAAATGAATGCTCGACCCACAACAAAAAAGTTGTTAGTTTTTATGTACTGTATAAAGAATATTGTTACTGTTTTCCTGTCCATGTCAAATACATTGTATTGCCTCTGTTTTTGTCAGCAAGGCTTAGCCCTTTGTAAAAGCCACAGGCTAGTTGGGCAGCCCTGACAGTGTGTGCTTAACACTAGCAAACAAATGAATAAATAAATCTCGTCTTAATTCTAACATGAATTTGATGCATTCAGAGGGGACCTTGTGACTTGTAACAGTTATAATAAATAGTCTGTGAATAGTTTACGATCATATTTGTTCCACTGTCTGGCCTAATCCATGTGACGTGACCAGCCAACCAGTGTTGAGCAGTCTCTACCCAGTACACATTTGCATGACTCAATGCCTCCTGCACTCTCGCACGTGACTTAGAGCCACAAGTCACCTGCGGTCAATGGTCTCCTCGATTCTTCTAAAGAGACTCATTACTTAATTATCATTTGCTGTAACATGGCAGTAGAAGTGACAGAAAAGTAGCTGTGAGTAAGGGGTGGGTACAGGTACTGAGTGTACCGGTACAATAACATTTTTCTTTGAAGTGGACTGGTCCAGAAAAACCGGACCTGATAAAAGTCAAAGGAACAGATTTTGGACTGGTTAGAAAATGAAAAGATTTTACTGCCAGGTGTTCACGTGTTTTGGGACTTACAGGTCCAAGAAAATAACAAGAGTGAAGAAGATGAGAGTTGATAGTCATTCTTACTAAGTTTCTACAATCGAACTTGATCTAAAACAGAGGCAATTAGTATTTACATGAAGATACGTAGGATTTTGAAATACCAGTGGATGTCAGATACTCCACCAAACAGATTATCCTTTGTAGCAAAATGGACCATTGTTTTGAGTATTGTCCATTCACAAGTTTTCACAGACAATCAGGTTCAGGTCCGGACCTGGACCCGATCCTCTGGATATTTCTGTACCGGTATCGAATCCTTTGTAGTGAAATGGACCATTCTTTTGAGTATTGTCCAATATTCACAAGTTTTCACAGACAATCAGGTTCAGGTGCGGACCTGGACCCGATCCTCTAGACCTGGACCGTACCTGGACCTGAATTTTTCTGTACCGGTTAACCTACCCCTACTGTGAATGCCAGGCTGCAAACACTGCAATCTATAATGGCTTTGTAACGGCACGTTTAGACAAGCCAAGCCGGCACGAATGTCAACTTTTAACGTTTGTACAATCCCTGGTCAAAGTGCAAAAGTACACGCCTGTCTCTCATGTGTCAATCATGTGTCAGTTGAACTCGCTATCTTGTTGCTATGGTTACATATGGTCTAGTGGTCTTTAATCTCTGACTCCTGTCTGTTTACGGTCGGTGAGGATTCCGAATTAATTTCCAATAGCTTGGCTTATGCTACGGTCAAATTTCCAAACAGGGGCCTGGCCACGATGTTTTCAGAAATGAAGAATAAAGTGTAAATCACGGAATATGCAAAATTGTGGCCATGACGGATTTTTGGTGTGTTTTGCTGTTTTTTTATTCCCCAAACTGCCAGGCCGGGCCCGGTTTGAGAATGTGACCATAGCAAGACCGGTACAATGGCCACATGGATGGATAGTGTGTTTGCCTTGCATTCCGAAGGTCGGGAGTTCAATTCCCGGCCGAGCCATACCAAAGACTTTAAAAATGGTTCATGCAGCTTTCCCTGCTTAGCACTTAGCATTTGGGAAAGAGTATGGTATTTAAGACACACCACTACCAGTGATTGCACAAAGTTGTGTGGCCCAAGGGCTATTGAAATGGAGATGTGCACCGCCTTATGCACCATCTGGTGCCGGAAGAACTTAAACTGAACAACTTTCCCTTGTACATTGATTGGACCCGCACATGCATGTATATTGTAAGGGATGCAACGCAGTCTTTTTGATGTAACGGTACAGTTTTTAGAAGGAATATATTTGATTAGTTTTAAATATCAAATCTAATATGTTTATTGCAAATTCTTGCCCGAGGGCTAATTGCAGGTACAAACGACATGTAAAATAAGGAAAATACAAATAAGGTGCTAGGAACTACATTCTATGACTATGCTGTGCTACTGAAGTGTACATTATACTGGTTTTGTTGGGTTTGACTTCTTCTTTTTAGGCAGTGGAAGACAAATTTACCCACTTCCTTAAAAGCCGGTGTCACTAAACAACTATTACATGTTGTAGGCTAGGTGCACTTTATTTTATTAATAGCCCAATAAGGCATAAATGTACAATATAAAGGGATTGATTCATTGAATTTTTACAATCAGCCAAAGCTAGTTACTCATTTACACCAAGCAAAGTGAGGAAATTTGTTCAAAGTGCCTTTCCCAAGGGCACAACTTTGGAGCATGTTGGGGGACTCATACCCAGGACATCTGGGTTATGGGCCAAACACCCTGCCGTTAGACCAAAGCGACACCACTTCAATTGGATTAAGACTATTGTCCAACACTGAATACTTAGTTGCCATAGCAACACGGGGTCACCTAAGGTTGCACCACCTTACAGGAGCCGAGATTTCATCGCTGCCATGGTAACAAATGAGACAAATTAGACAGGAGTAATAAATGTCTGTCCCTTTTTAACCCGTTGCTATGGCGAGGTTGGAACCTGAAGGGGTTAACTGCAAACAGATGAAGTCACCTTTCTCCAACGGAACACTCGGAATTCTGGGCTACATAAAGGGACGCACTGTCAGCTTTGTCAGCAGAAATTGCAGCAACGGTTACGTAAAGTGTACTCTGTCGACAAGCAGGGATCGGCACTGTAAATCTAGAAATGTTTGTACCATTTTAATTTTTGTACTTTTTGAGTGGCAAAATCGTGTCACCACGAGTACGTCTTTATTGTATTACAAGTAAAGAATTATCTAAACCATAAACTTAAAGCACCGCCGAAAACCCTTCCTTCGGCAAAACTTAAAGTCCCTGAAAAGAAATCACTGTACACAAAGTGCTCTTTAAAAAGTCATAGATTAAGGCCTAGCGATAAGTTGACCTATATAGTGTCCAGGTTACTGAACTTAAGAACCCTGCACAGAACCTTCACATTCTTAAGCTGGAACTTCTGAAGAAAAGTTAACTTAATTTTGTAAGTTTGTTTATTTTATTTATTTATTTATTGTTTATTGAAATCTGACTCCTACTACACCAAAAAATGTCCTATCACAAAACAAGCGATTCTATTTTTCCAGCTCTCACACAGGACTTGGAATCACTCATTAGCAAATTGTCAAACCTTCAATGAAGTAAATGGACGGCATGCCTGGAACAAACTCGAACCAAATGTGAGATATCAAGAAATTTCCTATTCCTAACTCCATAAAAGACTGACAGATTGCTATATTCTTTGTTAATTTGATCTTTGCCTACAGAAATGTGAGATAATAATACGAACATCTTCTAATGAATACTGTCTACAAGACAATCATAAGCAATCTGTATATTTTGAGGAGAAACTGAAAGATGTCTACTTTTGATTTTACAGATGATATGATTCAACCAACAGAAGCTTGGGCTAATTACTGACACGCTCTTGTCAATTAACAGACGTGTGTCCACAAGGCTTGTGGTTCTCCAAACAAACTGCCATTTATAGACACACACACACACACACACAGATGGCGCTATCATAACGGCAGGACAAACTGTATAAAACCGGTGGAGACAGGAGTCTGGCCATATCTGTGGTACCAAAGTGCAGAGTGCCGGGATGGCCCTTTGACACACTCATGATGGGGGGTAACCATGTGCTCTGGCTTATGAACCAGGTAGACCTCTCTGACTGGCATAGGGTTATAATGATTGTACCGACAGGCGGTCACTGTATGGAAAAAAATCATCGTAACTAAAGGGACTACCAAAGTGTGGTCGCCTTGGGAGGTGGTTCTTATGTGGTGTGGGTCACTTGGGCAGGTTTGAATACTAGTACTGTAATTATTCATAGTTTGAAGGGTATAAAACCTGCTCTCCAACAAGATCTCTTCAGGGGTGTGCCTAAATACCACAAACGACCACAAACGACTCGGAAATACCACAAACGACCACAAACGACTCTAATATGCTGTGTATATGGGTCAAAGACCTTGTGTGGAGCTCTGGAGACATTGTTTACACATTTATGAATTTCAAAAGTGCATGAAGTCCTGCGTATTCACCAGTGATATCGAGTTAGTCCGCCGGTTTCAATATCGAAGCGATTCTCTGGCGAACATGTTGGATCGCCCGAGCTAAGAGTCTGCATGTGGAAGTCC
>NC_049993.1:20355237-20384729 GCF_000003815.2 Branchiostoma floridae
AGGAGTCGAAAGTGCAGGGGTCAGACATCTGGGTCATACTGTACATCTTGAAATATTTGCTGTTCTTTTATATTTGCAGCATCGTATACTGCCAAGTCTCCCATGCAAACTTATCATGCCTGCACGTAAATAGTCACTAGTATTGCCATGGTTGTGTTTTAACTTCTTACTATACAATTTCAACAACAAACTTTCAAATGTCACAAATTTAGGTGTTGGGGAAATCTTAACAGGTTTACAGTACTAAGATAGGGTGGTCCGTGGATGGATTAAACCCAGACACATGTAGAGTCACGTTTTTTCTGTTCTCTGTGTTTAATCAGCAAAACAATGTTATCTCAAGTTATCAGAACAGGTAAGGCCCCAACATGGCCTCCCCTGATTGGTCAGACTTTGAACCCTGGCTCGCGATTGGTCAAAACCTTGGTGGCAGCTTCTGATTGGTGCAAAGTTTGGCTGGGGGCTGTTGACCGTTCAAGACCTTTGTCCTGAGAGGCTATCATATTACAGACTTGTACAACGTAGTGTCCACTTCTACATAAGGACCACCTGGCCATTGACATACAGTCAAACCTGTACAAGTGACCACCTCTGCATAAGGACCACCTGGCCATTGATATGGCCAAATAAATCTTGGGTAATTCTTTGCATGATGTCATTGACAAATCTAAAATGAATTGCAACAAACTCATTTCAACCTTGCTCCCTTTGTTTTGTGGACACTTACCCACATAACAAATATTACACACCACAAAAAACACATAAACAAACAGCACTGAAAACATGTTAACTTAACCTTCTTGGGTGCACATACAACCAAGGTTGTCAAACTAGCCATTATATTAATCATTTATCAATCTATTTTACTTAGTCTAGTAAGTACAGTATGTGGCAACATTCTGTAAACTTTCGCAGTGGTTTAATGTTCGCAGTTTTCGCGGTGACCGCATGGTGCTACCGCGGACTTAAAACCACCGCGAAAAGTCCTTTTTCCCCTACCGCGAAATTGAATCCCTGCAAACTTAAATGCACTTACAGTACTGTACTTACTACTACTTGACCAGAATCAGAAGTTGATTCTAGCGTTCAATACAGAAAATGGGTCCCCAAGGGAGATCCAGACTTTGGTTTTGAATGAAGACAGAAAACAATATGTGAATGCTACGTGAATGCTACCTTAGCGTGGACTGACACCCCTGGCTAATTTCCCAATTTTTTTTCTTCAAAATTCTAGGATCCCTGTACTCCCCTAGGAAGGCCTGGTGGAGGCTAGCAAATCCTTGCTAGCAGAGATAGTGTAATGCGATATACAAAGTGCATTGATGCCTCCCTTTACCATTGATATCAATCAATCAATCATTCGCAGGCATCATGCCATTGATACCAATTTCAAAATCGTTCACTTCTACAATGCTTAGTAACCTGTTGTCTGTCCTTATGTGACCTTAAGCATCAGGACTGGCGTCCCCAAAAATGGTCCACCAAAATGCCCCCCTCTGCAGACTTGGACTCCCCTGGACACCAGATGAAAAGACGACCTTGTACTTATTCCAGGACGCCGGAGGTCTGACAGGAAAACACTCTCACTGGCAACTTGTTGGGAAATGGACCTTGCTCTGCTTGTTTGGTGGTCAAAACATCCTACAAAATTTCTTTCTTTCTTTCTTTATTTGAATTTACCACATGCAAAAACAAGTGGAAGGGAGGACAAAACAGGTGTATCAACACCTTTACAAGTTGTCCTCCCAAACCTGAAATGATAATAGAAAACAATACAAAACCAAAATCAAACAATAAACATTAGACATCAAAAGTCAGTAGACATGAATATACAATTCGGTGACAATTATACACAGAATTGATTATATACAAAATTATCAAATATCATTATATACAGAGTAAAAAGCTAATTACAATACTAATGTAGCCTTAAAGCAGTGCAAGAGGCACACCCACAAGATGTGGACCAAGAGCAGGGGACGTCGATATTGAACATACAAAATGCTGTGTGTCGGTTTGAATAAAGTTCCTAAATGGGGAACATGCGGCTCCAGCGTCTTTTCTGAAGATGTGGCGTAAGTGTGAACGGTTGGCTTGAGGTTGTCCTTCTCCATGCACATCCTACAAAACTTAGCAAGAAAAAAAGTAGAAACTTTTTTTAAGGCTAAACCAAGTTCATGACTTGCAACTATTACCAATATGTACAATTGATATTTATGTATAAGTAGAGTTATCATAACTCTACTTACATAATTATCAATTGTACATATTGGTAATAGTATAATAGTATTTAGTGTAATGAATCAATGAATAGCTTAACTCCACATTAATTTACATTGGGTCAAGTGCTAATCACAACAAAGTAAACTGATGTTCAAACTTAATACAAAAACAATAGCTAGTTTTAAATGTATTAGATTCATTGACAACTTCTCAGTTTCTAGTTTTTAGTTATCTGAATATTGATAAAGGAACATAATTTTATATGTTTTGCAGTGAGAAGGTTTGTCCGCATTAAAAAATGGCCTTAGAAATACATGACTTATAAAATTGGAAAATTTGGTTTGTATACTCAATGTAGATTACTTCACTCTTTGTTATACATGTAATATGTTCAATTTGATGGTGACTGTGAAAATTGTCAGAATTTCAAAATCTTGGCAAAAACACAAGCTTAATAAGGCCTGAGAGGGTGCCAATGTTAACTGTGCCAGAGGGGAATCCCAATTAAGTTGAACTTTTCCCCGAGTCGGCAAAAACACACATGGTCCATCTGAGATGCAGATCAAGACGTATTTCCTCAAGATCATGACCATCTTGAACTTGAAGGTGCTCAGGGTCAAGGTTGGAGACAACCTGTGGCAAGCACAGCTATGCTAAGTGGTTTAGAATTTCCGGTATGATGTAAAATGGCAACTGTAATCTTCTCTTCTGTCCCATCTGGAGTTCAAGGTCAGAAAGATGACCTTGATCTTGTTCCAAAGATTCTACGAGATAAGACAAATAACCTCAGAGTTTACATTGGAGGATTTCCATATAGTCCCTACTGGGTATGGTATTCAGTTTCAGTTCAGGTCATCCTTCCGGTGACACAATGGTATTGCTGGCCTTATACACTTAGCAGCCCTCAATGTCAAGGTGAATCAGTCAACAACTTAAACCTGATTTTAACCCAATCTTAGGGAAGTTCTGCTTTCTGGCACCTTACCTGTAAAAAGGGGCAATCTGATTGGTGGCAAGGGATCATGTGACTAGTAAAAAGGGACCACATGATTGGTGGGATGGGGATCGTATGAGGCTATACGAAGTGAAGCTTAGTTAAAAGCAGAGTTATAATTTGTTGATGTTTAACAGAGTAATTAATCCCAAAGGTTCTTGGCAAAGCCGTGAAGGCAAGTTCATCCTTAACTTACTTTGATGCCGGATGTGTACCTTTGACCCAGTTTCTAGCCGCTTTTTTTTGTAGTTTATATCTGACCACACAAAAGTCACTGTAGTTTTTGTTGTGCCAATAAAACTTGTCTTTCTTTGATGCAGGATGCGTGCCTTTGACCCAGTTTCTAGCTGCTAAATAACACTTGACTTTGACACTAATACTGAGCTACTTTGTATACAATAGGTTGTCAGATTCTATTCAAGCAGGTTTGGTTACTACACCTGCAATGTTATGCAATGTAACATTAACATTAAGCTGTGTATAAGCCTTCCACAAGAAGGGTTTGTTTTTGTCATCATTTGTGTGTCTGTCTGTGAAGAAAGCCTCGATGGATTGTATTGACATTTTTTTATTTATTTATTTATTGATCTTTAGGGTAGTCCCTTCAGTTAACGTAGTAACTGATTTCCAAGGGAGCCCTATATACATGTTCGCACATGTTCGCACAATGACGGGTTATACCGCCCCTTACGGGGTGACACACCCGTCCGGGTGAATGATGTAGATCACCATGTGGCTGATACGAGACAGAGGTCGCCAGGCCTCCATCCGGGTGATTTGAAGTGAATCACCAACTTCCGACAGAAGGATTTGCACCAACGCACACCGCACCATCGCACGTGTGGGGGTTCTTTAACGTGCATGGGGTATGGCTCTCCCCATACACGGGACCTCCATTTAACGTCCTATCCGAGGGACGACTCATTTTCACTTGAGTAAAGTGAGGAAAGTCGTGTAAAGTGCCTTTCCCAAGGGCACAAGACCGGCAACACGGCAGGCAGATTCGAACCGGCGACCTCTCGGTCATGGGCCGAATACACTACCACTGTGCTACGCGGCCCCACTGACATTTGGTATGTGGGTTGGTCTTGATGAGACCTCAAAATGACCCTAGAAACTTTCTATGGCACTGCAGCATAGTTTGAAGTGCAAATAAGCTTATGAATAAACAAAATCCATGCTGAATGCCATATTACTACTAGAATACCCTGGGAGCCAGACATGTACAGGACCGGGTAGCTAGCGAGTTTTGTTCCGGGACCCAAGAAAGTCAGCCCGCCGATCTCACATTAGCGCTCCGGGGAGTTTGAGCCTGAAGAGAGTTATCGCTACCCTTTCAGATGGACCTAATCGGGCTTCAACTCCCCGGGTGCTAAAGGAGATTGGCGGGCCTGACTGTCTTGGGCCACCGAATAAACTGTCCTAGCTGCCCGATCCCAGCTGGCTCCCAGGGTATACTAGAAAAGCATTGAAAACCTTCAAATTACTGTAGAACAGACCTCAAATGTCACCTCCCTATCATGAGACAGATGCCTGTGCTAACATGACTTGTCACTGAGTAATGACAACCTCCTTATTTGTCACAAACAGCAGGAAAACAAGTTTGCTGAAAGGGACTGAGGGAAAAAAACATCTCCAGTTTCAAAACAAGTGTGTGCATCATGGACTTATTTTGACAGTCAGAATAGAGTGGAATTTGTCATCGCCAACCGCAGTAGAGGTATCTTCTCTGGTTATCTTTAATTAAAGAAGGCTTGCAGATAGATGTGCAAAAATTGGTGTGACGGCTCGTTCAGTGTAATGTAACCAGCTGCTGCCACGCCAAGTGCATGCAAAGCAATTTATAACTGGTGGAAAAGCAAAATTAAAAACTCAACAAATTCATACTACATGTAATAGCAGCTCTTTAAAATGTTGATGATGTCACCAACCTGCAAAACCTTAGTTAATACCTTCTACCAAAGGTAATTATTGTTCCAATACAGCACATTCAAGTACTGTTTCTATGCTAGTGTTACTGTCTAAGAGGAATGATGGCGACAACTTGCTTCCCACCTTAGCGTTGGTAACTACACTTTTTGTAGACTGTCAATACAGGCTCATCAGATTTCAGACTGTCATTTCTTTATCCAAGCTTCACTGTTCTGCTGACTCAGCTCTCTGAGGATTATTCATCATTCCTATCCAATTAATCCTGAACAGAGGGGATTATCTGGATCAGGCTGAGGGATAAACATGTTTTTGTCACGACCCACATCTGTTTTCTTCTTCATCTGGGTCAGAAGACATGTTTTGTCAGCACGAAATGTTTCCCTGACATCATTACTCTCCAAGCAGAGGTTAGGCTCCAGCTGTTTTTTAACGTTTTTTTAGTCGTTTTTATCGGGCTTTCTATTTTGTCATTTTTCTTGAAGTATGCCAGCCAAACACAGCAAACCAAACAGTTTTGACACAGCAAGATAAAATACAAAGTAGAAAGCCTGATAAAAACGACTAAAAAAACAGCCGGAACCTAACCTCTGCTTGGAGAGTAATCATTACAAGTCAAATCATTTGCTAGTTTAAGTTTATGCCAGGGCTCCTATACTAGTACAGGGCACAACTGAAAAGCAGAACGCATAGTACTGAGTTGTCCACCCTGTCTAAATAAAACAGAAATAAATAAATAAATAAATAGTTCCTTGGCACTATAAGATGGGAACAAATAGAAAGCCAGACAAAAAGGCCTAAAAACATGTCAAAAACAGCTGGAGCCACTTGGAGAGTAAGCAGGGTGGCATGTCTTTCCAGAAAACAACACAAGCAGCACTGGAGAATTAATTAAATCCCCCCTCAAGCTTTCCCAATGGCACAGCCTAACATCTGACTGAAAACAAATCACTGCTGTTCAAGCCCTGAAATGAAAAGCTGTAGCAGAGCTCTGAATCAGCCGGTTGTCAGGAAGAGGGGAAAACAGAGAAGCTATGCAGGCTTGCATCATGGAAAACATCACCCTGAGAAGTTGTAGCTTTTAAACATGGCATTTGCATGCCCTCCCCTATACTTCAGCTTAGGAGGTATTTACTCATATCCTACCACTTCTACAGTTAAAGACAACTGATAGACTTATAAAGACTTGATGTATCTTGTCTAAAGTAAAAGGAAAAACATGACTTGTGTCATGAAATTTTGAATGGGGTTAAAAAACAGCAATTTACAGGGAGGGAAAATGGCTATTAGAAAAGCCAGATCAGCTGGAGTTCAAAAGAAGGCGTTGTCCCCAGGAAGCCCCCTGATTGGTCAGATGCTGGGGGGATTGCATCATCACCTTGGCAACAGCAGGCTGGGGTCCCCTGTTTATTTTTGGTACTTCTGCCCGGCGATGACCCCTGACCCCTCGGAAACTGTTGCTATGGACCTGCTCTAATCTTTACCGATCAGTTGAAACATTATGAAGAACAATACGCCCGTCTGTCTGCTGAAGTATGGGGAACAAATGCTCGATAAGGGCAATGAACTCTTGGTGGTGCCCTTCTAACAAAGGATAAATGTGTAATGCAACTCTACACTACTTTCCAAGCAGAGGTTCGGTTATCGCTGTTCTTGACTTGTTTTTAGGTGTTTTTATCAGGCCTGCTACATTGTAGTTCTACTCTGTCTCCTTCTCTTTATATCTGTGGCTGGCGGACATGAGGAAAATGGTCATATTAGATTAAGTAGTCACTATATAAAGGATCCGTAATACTGTAAATGCATTTAAGTTCACAGGGATTTACTTTCGCGGTAGCGGGAAAAGGGACTTTCGCGGTGGATTTAAATTCACGGCAACACCATAGACTGCAGTCTTATACCATAATAGAAAAATGTTCGCGGTGGTTTTAAGTTCGCGGTAAAGTGGTCACCGCAAAAACCGCAAACATTAATCCACCGCAAACATTTCTGCATTTACAGTAATACCTGGATCAATAAGACAATTCATCTACCAACTCACCAAAGTGTGGCCACAATGACAGGTCACAATAGAACTACATCACACTCCACAATGATTTACTTCTACAAGGAAAAATATTGTATATGGCAATTGGTATGGAATTTATACCTGTATGCAAAATATGCATGTAACTTTAGGTTAGTTTATGTCTTTCCCGCAACAGATGGTGCATAGGGCAGTGCCCATCTCATTTACTGTAGCCCTGGGCCACACAACTTTTGTGCAATCACTACAGTAAGGGGGATAATTCACTGGCAGTGGTTTGTGAGTTGACTCCATACTCCTTGTCAAATACTGTCAGTGAGTGCCATTAGTAGAGAAAGCAGCATGTACCAGTTTTAATGTCTTTGGTATGGCCTGGCCTGGAATCGAACTCACGACCTGCCGAATGCAAAGTGAACACTCTTGGTTTTTGTACCAAAAAGGACAATGACAATTGACAAGCTGTACGAGGTTTGACATTTCCTAGGTGCAAAGTGCACTTAGCTCTGGGTACCCACACCAAATATTGTTCTAATGATTAAGGTGATAGGATCAATGAACTGCAAGAAAAGCAACACCCTTCCCATGGGTAAGAGAGACCTCTAGCAAGATTAGCAGGGACTGCAGCTCTGCAAACGGCTAGAAAGGCTGAACTTACAATCTTTCGTGCTCAGGTAATTCATGCATACTAGAAGTATGCTTTCCTTTGGTGATATAAATGAAACATTAACAAAGGACATTTTGACACAACAAATTTATTTTATACATTTACTTGTAGTATAACCTATGAAATGTTCAAACAAATATATCATACCGTTACAACTTGTTGAAATGTTTTAAGAATATATGTAGTTGGTCAGATGATCCAGATCATCTTTGTTTGCGAAGCTTACCGGAGAGAGTCTGTAAGGTGCAGTACGAGAACCAAATCCTCTTCAATATTTTACATTGTTAAATATTTTGAAGACAAAATCTTTCTCTTCATGTTTTGCGCTTCAGAAAGAAAAAAACTCTAACTCAAGGATGACAGAGATACTTTTTGGTCCCTTAATGTTTTCACCATGTCCAACAACGTGGACAAGGGTCAAGTTTGAATAACTTGTTTTGAGGAAGCAAATATATTGAAGTTTACCATTCTTATATCTTTAATGTTATAGTGTTAAAAAAATTTTGTACAACCATGTTTTCCACTCTACAATTGCAAAGTCCAGTATATACACTTAATGAATACATTATCAATCTCCCTTCAGTACTGTGAAAAATGCATATCTCTGCACCAGCAAGTTTCTCTCATGCAGAATGATGTAGGAGAGCTTTATGGTCACCTCTATGAGTAGAAGAGGAGGGAGGGGGGCAGTTCCATCATGTGAGAGTCTGTCTTGCTGAGAGCCTTCCCTAATCTGCAGCTTCTGCCACTGGAAACACCAGGAAAATGAGGTTCAGTACATATAAAAACAGTACATACAAATCATACAGTAATAAAAAAAATATAACGCTAGTTCACCTTTGTCCATGGGGTAACCTATATCCGTTATTTTTCAAAACAGAGCATTCAGGGATATCAAGTCAACGGACGGTGGTTTCAAAATATTTTCTAAATATAGCAGTTTGAACTCACATTTCGTCGTCATGATAGCCCTAAATACCCTGCTTTTGAAAACAATGAATATAGGTTACCCCACGGTTAAAGGTGAACTAGCGTTATGGTGTTACATACAAACAAGAGGTTGAATGTAGCAGTATGATGTTAACTCTAGACTTGCAACTTTGTCAGCCCTTAAGCCATGTTGATTTGATTATATGGATGACATCTGTGCGCACATCAATTTTGACCATTTCCAAAAATTAAAAGTTTTCAACCCATACTGTAAGTCCTACAAATCAGCTTCAAAATAAGCAAATACATTCTGTGGATTGCAAAAACAAATATTGTAAAACCTACACTAACGTCAAAATGAAGGCAACTATTCTTAAGCTCATGCAGAGTAGGCGTTATAAAGGCCACTAAATTCCACTTAAATTTCCCCGTGTTTACAGACAAAAAGATAACTACCTTCCTCCTAACATCACAGAAGTCTGAACCCACATATTATAGTAAAGGTGGATGCATGAATTTGCAATAAACTATCTCTATATATCTGTGTTCAACTTTCACATGTTTTGTACATGAATGGACATGAATGACCCTGTGAGAAGGCTGAAGAAAAGACGAGGTACTTACATCCAGGAATGTTGACCTTGTTTGACCTGAGGACGTCACACTGGATGGCGTCCATCTCTGAGTATAGACTATCAGGGTTGGACTGTAGACACACAAAACATTAGGTAATCAGGGAAGACAGACTTCACACCCTTATACATACTGATTTGTGACCCTTAATACAATACATGCGGGGGAGACAAGCGTTCTGTCACTGTCCGTGGTTCTGAAATAGACAATCAAGTAGTGCCACAGACAAAAATAGTAGCACTAAATAGCTCAAACACAGTTACATACACACGAACACACACGTACACTACATGCACTCTGAGATTCACACACACAGACACCCATATGTGCACACATACATACACACAGTCACAGAGATTCACACCTAAGACATGCAATCAAGCCAAGAATCGGAATTTCAAAGAATTTTTCAAGAACTGTGTTAAGGTGAGAGACCAAGGTACCAGATCAGGAAGTTTCTTAGATGCCATGTTGTCATTATTTGAACTAAATTTACAAAAGTAAGAGGAGAGGAAAGCAGATTTTCACCCACCATGAACATGACATAGAGGTTCTCCCCCATAGCATCTCTGCAGGTCTCATTCACGATGGGGAAGGTTCTGCACAAGTACTGGGGGAGAAGAAGGTACAGCACAGCAGATTAACACCAAGAACTCATACAGCAGTGTCAAAAGTCCTATTCTTAAACTTGATAAGTAGCTTGATAGGCTCATGCATCATTTACATGCTTTTAATTTGTATTTTTTTTTAGAGAAATTTTCTTCACGGTCCTTGCAAGAAAAAAAGCTATGATGGTCTTCCCTTTATACAACATCATGAAATGTTCTTCCAATGTATTGTACCTTGTCTTTATTGTGCATATCGTTTTCCTTGTAATTAGCACTTGGGCCCTGCATTAGAAAGTTCTACCTTTCACTTGTCAGCTTGTTTGATAGATAGGAGTTCATATACTGATATAGCACAGCCTAAAAGTATCTACCTAGCTGGGCAGACGCCTCAAGCAAGCTGACCAGTTGCCAAAATGTTACGATTGTGTTATGAAGTAACACTATTTTCCAAATTGCAACAAGCTTTCTCAATGATAAACTACCAAGAATATCAGAGACCCTCTAACTCACCTCCAGTGTAACGCTGCCTTGTCTCTGGCTGTCGGCATGGGCGGAGTTCCCCATAGCAACCATCAAGTTGTGCACAACCCTCATCTGGACACAACACAGCATAGGGATTTCTTACTATAGATCTTTAAAAAACTAGAGACTAAAAATAAAATCTCCAATTTATTTTCAAAGTCTCTGTATAACCCTCATCTGACCATGATTGAGGCGGAAAACTGGTTATTTTAGATATTCAAAGTATTGACAAAACCAGAAACTAATAAATATAATGTCCAATTCATTAGTCTCTATATTACCCTCATCTAGCCAAGATTGAATGGAAATGGTTAACATCAATGTGGGTTGAGGTGAAGGAAGGAAGTCAGCACCAAGGACAGGGAATACCATGATATGTGCGCAGGTTAAAGCTTGTTTTACTGACCAGTTTATATCGGGATCACCACTAAAATATAGGACCTCTGACAAATACATTTAACTCAATATCTTTACAACAATACAAAATATTAATGAGATACAGATACATGTACAACAATGTGAGTTGAAGGTAGTCAGCACTAAGGACAAGGAATGTTATGTTATGTCTGGCAGGGTTATGAGCTTTTTATGCTGACCACTTTCAGTTGACACTGAAACGCTAGAATTTCTAACAAGGTCAGAGACAGAGATACTTTAATATGAATGGATGGCATTCAGCACCAAGGACAGGGAATGTTATGCTATATATGGATGGTTTAAGAGCTAGTTATTCTGACCACTTTCAGTCGGCCCTGAAAAGCTAGACTTTCTAACTAAGTTCTAGACAGAGACAGCTATACTTTAATGTGCAAGGAAGACATTCAGCACCAAGGACAGTGAACGTTATGCTATATATGGAGGGTTCAAGAGCCTTGCTATTCTGACAACTTTCAGTAGGCACTGAAAAGTTAGAACTTCCAACAAGGCTAAAGACAGATTTACTTTAATGTGAAAGGATGGCATTCAGCACCAAGGACAGGGAATGTTATGCTATATGTGGAGGGTTTGAGGGCCTTGCTATTCTGACCACTTTCAGCACTGAAAAGCTAGAACTTCTAACAAAGTTCTAGACAGAGACAGAGATACTTTAATGTGAACGGAGGGCATTCAGGACAATGGACAGATATTTAAGCATTATGAGTGGTGGGGTGAGGGTATAGATTACAATATGAGTAGAACAATGGCACTGAAAACTAAGGACCTTCAATGATATCTGTAAACCTGTGTATGAACATTATGATAGAAACAAATGTTGAACTGTATACAGGGAATTTCTCCTGGTCTGCAAGTAGAAATTTAAGTCAGTAAATGTCCTCACCTGAATGAGTTTGTCTGCTGTTTCATCTGACTCCCTGCATAAAACTCTGCAAACAACAAAACATGTAATAGAATCAAACAACGTTTCTTTGCTCCAATTACTCATTCTAATAAAAGCATTCGCTTCTGGTGGAGTGTGTGGAGTGCGTTCTATTAAATCAATGGAAGCCTGTGTGATACAACTAAGAACTTCAAGCCTGTGTGATACGGAAACATATCACCTGGTCCAGAACATGCACCCATATGGAATGTTATTGTGGCCCAGGTATGACATAAAAGACGAAGCTTCCTCCTTGGCAATGGTTCTGACTTTTTGGCGATCTATGATGTCCACAATGATAGTGATTCGTATACAGAATTGCAGACTCTGAGGTTATGTCTAAACGGCCAACAGTTTTCTTCCAGAGTAGTTTGGATAATGCAGTGAGTGATTTCTGTTGTAATATATACAGACTGTAGATGCTTGATTGGTCCTTACCCGATGGTCTTCGCTGCTGCAGCTTGCTGTACAAACACTGGGAGGGGGGCGGACATCTTCTCCACATCTGCGTCTGTGGGAGGGAGTATGGTTAATGTTTTTGCTGTTTATAGTCTCATACCCCATTATGCCCTGACATGTCAGGGCTCGAAATCCTTTTTTCTGCATACCTGCACTGGTGCAGGTAACACTGAAAATTACCTGCACCAGACAAATTTTACCTGCACCACTCTGAATTTAGGAATTATGGATCATACTAAGATTGTTCAGGAACCATTGCTATTTTTTTGCTTTTAAAGGTGGTAACAGTCAATGCAGCTAATAACAATCCACATAGACCTACATCACAGGACATTCATGTATAAAACCCAGTACATGGACCAGTGCAGGTTAGGTGCAGGTAGACACCAGAAATACCTGCACAGCTCCAATTTTACCTGCACTAACCTGCATATGCAGGTGGTATTTCGAGCCCTGCATGTGTTACAAAGTATATCAAATACCCAACTTTTATAGGCACAAATTCAATAATTTTTTTTCTGGAGTTGATTTACTTTCTATTGCAAGAGCACCTGTTCAGTCATCAATAACAAAAATGTCTCCAAAATCTGACCAATAAATTGATTTTCATGGCATCTATAATTGCCGAAGAAGACTATGTTATAAATGAATAAATAATAAATGTTCAAGGGAAGAATCATGATTTTTACTTTGCTGTGTTATTACTATTAGTACTAAAATCTGGAGCAGGACACTCCAAGTTGTATAGTTTGCAATGTACATATTATGTTTGTACTATGTATGTAATGTTGTGCGTATATTAATGTATTTTATGTAGACCACTGGAAGAATAGCTGGCAACATAATGTTGTAATAGCTGAAAGTGGATCTGAATAAAGTCAAAGTGAAAGTCAAAGGAAAATGTACCTTCTAAGATCTGAGGTCTCCTGACCGTCTCGTCCAGTGTAGCCTTAAGAAGCTCCACAAGACGTTTGAGGATCAGCTTCTGCACCTCGTAAGACATCAGGTCCTTGATCAGCTCGATAGCTGGAGGGATTAAGAAACACTGAAGATTTAGCATTTCCTTAGACACAAGGAATAGTGGAAATCTTGCAAATATCTTAAAGATCAGCAAATGAAGTTGTCAGGTTTCAAATCTGCTGGTTTATGTACTGTATTTTCTTGAACAAAGTACGGACGAAAAGGTGGTTTAAGTTCTTGCCAAAGTCTGGGTGTGTACTTTATTCGAAGTTGTTGCAATGATAAAAGTCTACAAAATAAAGCAAGGTGGAGCTACACTTTAAATCCTTATGAGTTAGTGACTTTGACATGTTCTGTCAGATCTGTCTGAGACTTGCCCCAAATCAGGGGTGCGTATTCTAATTGAGAAAACATGGTATATAAGGGTCCAGTCAGTCTGCTATGTGTTCCTAAATGTACCGTCAGATACAGGTACAGAAATTGGTCAACGATGTTTAAGTACAGGTTCGAACCTTTACTTTTACCTGAACAACTTGACAAAGTAAATTGTGGTTTTCATTGAGGATAGAGACATGAATAGACAGTGAACAGAATGTTATCTTTAGGCTTCAGGTATCTTATCCTGAGAACCCATGCTTTTGAATGTCTCAAAACTTAGATGGTGCTGATTTCAATGCTTGTACAAAATGAACTTATTGTGTTCATCTTTTTCCAGTGGTAACGCTAGTTCACCTTTATCCGTTGGGTAACCTATATCCGTTGCTTTTAAAAATAGGGTATTTGGGGATATCACGTCGATGGACGTTGGTTTCAAATTGCAATATTTTCAGTACATTGCAGTTTACAACTACCACCCATCAGCTTGATGTGCCTAAATATCCTGTTTTCAAAAACAATGGATAAAGGTTACCCCGCGGATAAAGGTGAACTAGCGTTATATTTTGAACTGTGTGGCAGAAATAACATGCTTTTAGAATGAGAATAACAAAAAAAAGAGTTAGTCTTTTCACTCAACAGGAACAGTAATCGGTACATTGATATCCAGTACTTTGGACCTGTAGTAAATTATTTTCACTGTATTGTAAACAGTACCTATCCCTAGTCCATATGAGGACCTCCTAACCACAGTAAACAAAAGAAAAGTTGGGCAGGTTAAGGATGCCCCCTAGCAGTTACCTTCATACTGCACCTCCAGATGCAGGGTCCTGAGGAGGCCCAGTAGCGGCTCCACTATGTTGGGGTTGGCCTCTGCCACTATGGGCTGTAGGGGGGATAAAAACATGTGTTTCTGTATCTATATAGCTGGTATAACCACAGTTCGGCATAACACACCAGCTTCTGTATCTATATCTATATAGCCGGTATAACCGCCGTTCGGCATAACACACCAGCTTCTGTATCTATATCTATACAGCCGGTATAACCGCCCTTCGGCGTAACACACCAGCTTTGCAGGCACGCAGTGCGGCAGCAGCTGGTTATATTACACCGAACGACTCGTTACCCCTAACTTTTGCACAACTATCTGCAAGCGTTCTTTAACACTACCCAGAGAAGATGCCCCTACTGTACTTGGTGATAACAAATTCTACTCTACAATAGTTCTTGGAAAGTGTGAATTTTTGAACACATCAATCCTCTAGGTTGGTAACTCTGGTAATTAAAGCTATGACTATTTCTGTTCTGTCCCTCTGAAAATAGTTTCATTGGGTTGGTAGAGCATGGGATATTGGAGTTTTCTTTTGCACAACCGGAATGTCTCTTACCTGCATATATATGTTTAGATGCCCATCAGACACCTTCCACAGAGCTTCTAACTGGAGTTCTGCTTCTCGCCGCTATATGTAGCTGATGTAGGTGGCGCTTTGGGAGCGAATTGTGTTCTTGCCGCAAAAGTGCCACTTACAACTGCTACATATAGTGGTGAGAAGCAGCACTCCAGTCAGAAGCTCTGAGGAAGCTCTGAGCCAGGGTTGCAGCCAGCAACCATCCTTCCGTCCTTTGAAGAAATTTATGCAGCTGGGGACGGAAAAAAATTTTGCCCATTCCGTCCTCTGTGACGGACAAAAATCGATATGTAAAGATATAATAAGACTATCTCCCTTGTTTAATTTTTCACGAAAACAGATGCAGTTGAACAGCCTAGTCTACCAGCAAAATTCACACCTCAAAATGCAGGAAATAGCGTTTCAGAGGGTCTTGATTTTAAAATTTCCCCCCTGGGAACATCGCGTTTCATAGGATCACAAATTGATGGGACGGAAAATGATTTCAGGCTGGCTGCAACCCTGAAGATCTCTGATAATGAATAGATGAAACAAGAAACAGCACTCCCCCTCTCACCTGGACTATCCTGAGAGTCTGAGCTGCCATCTGCTGAGCTTTAGGAGAGGAGGCTGGGAGCAGCGCGATCAGACCCTTGTACACCTGCACCTCGTACTTAGGGTTACCTTGGGCTAGCATCTGCAGCAGCTGTCTGCACTGTTCCTGGGTTTCTTCTGACTTGGAGCGGGCTAGACACTCTGCAACCGCTCGGATGCCTGGGAGAGTGAGGGAAAGAAAGAAATAAAGAATGAATGAAGGTATCCCTGAGCTTAAATCTGACGACACTGTTTCTGGGTTTCCTCGGACTTGGAGCGGGCTAGACACTCTGCAACCACTCGGATACCTGGGGAGTGAGGGAGAGAAAGAAAGAAAGAATGAATGAATAAGTGAAGAGACAAGTGAGGGTATCCCTGAGTTTAAATCTGTCTGCACTGCTCCTGGGTTTCTTATGACTTCGAGTGAGCTAGACACTCAGCAACCGCTTGGATACCTTGGAGAGTGAGGGAATGATTGAATGAATGAGAGAACAGATGAGTGAGACTCAATACCATGCTATCATCTGTAACGGATGTCTTACTGTTCCTGGGTTTCCACTAACTGGATTGAGCTAAACACTCTGCAACCGCTCGGATACCTGGAGAAGGGAGAGAGAGAAATAATGAATGAATGAGGGACGAGATGAGTTAGTTTCCCTGGGCTAACATCTGTAACACTTGTATGTACTGTTCCTGGGTTTCCACTAACTGGATCGAGCTACACACTCTGCAACCGCTTGGATACCTGGAGAAAGGACAGAAGGGATGAATGAGTGAGTGACTAAAGGAAAGTGTGAACGGATGAGTTGGTTCCCCTGGGCTTGCATCTGTAGCAGCTGCCGGCACTGTTCCTGGGTCTCTTCTGACTTGGAGCGAGCTAAACACTCTGCAACTGCTCGGATACCTGCGGGAGTGAGGGAATGAATGAATGAATGAATGAACAGAAGTTACAGAACAGATGAGTGAGACTCAATACCATGCTATCATCTGTAACAGTTGTCTTGCTGTTCCTGGGTTTCCACTAACTGGATTGAGCTAGACACTCTGCAACCGCTTGGATACCTGAGAAAGGAGAGAAGGGATAAATGAGTGAGTGAGTAAATGAATGTGTGAACAGACGAGTTGGTTCCCCTGCGCTAGCATCTGCAGCAGCTGTCTGCACTGTTCCTGGGTTTCTTCTGACTTGGAGCAGGCTAGACACTCCGCAACCGCTCGGATACCTGGGAGAGTGAGGGAATGAAAGAAAGAAAGAATGAATGAAGGTATCCCTGAGCTAAAATCTGTCTGCACTGTTCCTGGGTTTCTTCTGACTTGGAGCGAGCTAAACACTCAGCAACCGCTCGGATACCTGTGAGAGTGAGAGAAGGGAGGAATGAATGAATGGGTGAAGGAATGAGAGGAAAACTGTGAATGAATGACTGAATGAATGTGTGAACAGATGAGTTTGTTCCCCTGCGCTTGCATCTGCAGCAGCTGTCTGCACTGTTCCTGGGTTTCCTCGGACTTGGAGCGGGAAATGAATGAATGATTGAGTGAAGGAATGAGACAATATGTGTGAATGAATGAACGAATGAAAGTGTGAACAGATGAGTGAGTTCCCAGGTGTGCTAGCATCTGTAACAGCTGCATTCACTGTCCTTGAGTTTCCTTCAACTTGAAGTGATTGAGGGGGTGAGTGAGTGAGTGAGTGAGTGAGTCAATGAATGAGAGTGAGTGAGTGAATCAGAGTGAATCAGAGAGTGAGTGAGTCAGAGTGAATGAATGAATGATGAATAAATGAATGAGCTCAACAAACAGAGACCAGCGGGCAGTTTGTGTTTTTTCCAAAATAAACAATGGATCAAACAAACAAACAAACAAACAAACCTACCGTAGCTCTCACAGATGAGCTCCTTGTACTTCCTGCCAGCGTTACAGATGGTCTGGAGGAGTTTGAGAGCCTCAGCCTTGTCCAAACAAACAAACAAACAAACAAACAAACAAACAAACAAACCTACCGTAGCTCTCACAGATGAGCTCCTTGTACTTCCTGCCAGCGTTACAGATGGTCTGGAGAAGTTTGAGAGCCTCAGCCTTGTCCAAACAAACAAACAAACAAACAAACCTACCGTAGCTCTCACAGATGAGCTCCTTGTACTTCCTGCCAGCGTTACAGATGGTCTGGAGAAGTTTGAGAGCCTCGGCCTTGTCCAAACAAACAAACAAACAAACAAACAAACCTACCGTAGCTCTCACAGATGAGCTCCTTGTACTTCCTGCCAGCGTTACAGATGGTCTGGAGAAGTTTGAGAGCCTCAGCCTTGTCAAAACAAACAAACAAACAAACAAACAAACAAACAAACCTACCGTAGCTCTCACAGATGAGCTCCTTGTACTTCCTACCAGCGTTACAGATGGTCTGGAGAAGCTTGAGAGCCTCAGCCTTGTCTGCCTCCTTCGCCTGCTTCAGTCCAAGGATCTCAAGAACCGTCAGGACTCCGCCCACCTCAAGGAACTCTCCAAGGTACTTGTGACTGGGGAAACACAAGATGGAAATTCAGTCGTGTTAGCTGGGTTTTATACATTCTACCTTGTATGTAAAAATTTCTATTCCAGAGATGTTATATAATACTGTAACATGTTTTGTTTTGTGTTACGTGTATGGTGGGCCACCTTGGAAATCAACTTTTAAAAGTCGTAGGGGCTACCCACCTGTTTTGAGATTTTTAAAAAATCATAATAATTTGCACTGCGCTCGTGTTTTATCTACAATGTGATACTACAGAAACAGTGGGGTTTGGCAGTCAAAAATTTGGGTATTAAAGTATATTCTTGAGTTGAAAATTACAGTTCAAGTTTGTTTCAGACCAAAGTTTAACATACAAACACTACAGTAAGCATAACCAGTCCTACACAGACAATGATTGCACCTTCAGAGAATGGAAAAAGAGTGGAAGATCACTACATTTGAGTGCAGCGCTATCATTCAATTCTGCGTGCAGTGTGAGAGAGCAGATGAGTATCATAGAGGAAAAGAACCCAGGTGGCAGATGGATGACCCTTTAGGGGATGGACTAACAACATAAGGGAAGATGTTCATCTCTTCAACCTACACAGTGCCAACCCTAAAGACACTTAGCTGCTGGTGAGCTGCCATCAAGCCCCAATATCTATGTGCAAGCAAGTCTAATCCTCGGACACTCACTCTCACTCCCGGCCCATAACCACAGTGGTCGTAGTGGCTCTACAACATCCAGTGAAATTGTGTGGACACAACACCCTACACCTGCGACACCCTCAGACAACAGACGATAAACCAGATGGAGAGAAAGTAACAGAGGTAACATGTCAGACTTACCCACTGGGAGCAGAGAGGAAGATCTGTATGGCCTGCAGCTGCTGGTTCACACAGGTGCCTAACATGTAACTAGAGAAGGGAGTTAAGGGAATCAACAAAGGAAATCTGAAAACATGGTTACATTGACATTCAAAATTGGAATTTATCTTTCTAAGCCATGGGGAATGAGCTAGCACAAGGATGGCAGACTTCACCACTCAGTGTTAGAGGCTCAGAACAATCTCACGACGGTACTAAAGTACCCTCAGTCTGGCAGAACATACAAATGTACAGAAACTGCACTGACACAAACACATACACACACACACACGTGCACACATACACATGTGTGCGTGTGAGCACACACACACACATTAACACCCAAACGCACACACAGTTGATGTATACACAGCCCTGTCCTTAAGGATACGTGAGGCGTATCTAGGCAGTGAGTCTGGTCAGGAAGAGGCTGGTCCCAAGCCCAAGCCCAAGCCCTAACCCTAACCCTACACCTAACCCCTAACCCTTACCCTAAGGCCTAGGAAAAAAAATGTTGTGTTTCCTGTTTCAGTCATGAAAAAATTAGGGTCGGTAGGTAGGGATTATCTTCTTTTTTTTCTTGTAATTTTTTTTTAGGCTGGCCAAAACTCTAGTAATACATATTACAATACAGTCGAACAAAGTAAACTGAAGTGCATGAGGACACTTCTCTTTTAATGTCAAACTTTAATTTAGTGCACAATAGATACATTTATCCTTCATTAGATAGGATAAGCAGTGTTTTTGCTTCAATAGGAAGCAGGCTGAATAAAAATTCTAACTGGAAACTGTGACTCCACTGCCCACCCCCAAAAAAAGTCTAGGGTCGGCAGGTTTTTCTAGGGTAGGTAGGGAAACAGGAAACACAACATTTTTTTTCCTAGGCCTAACTCTAACCCCAAGCCCAAGCCCAAGCCCTAACCCCAACCCCAACCCCTACACCTATACCAAACCCCACCTACCTACCTACCTACCTAGTCCTTTGACCTCCAGGTCGTAGGGGGGACAAGGTAGACATGAAGATCGAGAGTTGCCTCCAGGTTCGTCTCTCCCTAGCCAGGGTTATCCTCTTCTGTAGACTGAGGGCCGTCCAGTCCGTGATGTTGTCCTACCAAGCTTAACTCTAACCCTAACCCTATACCTAACCCTTAGACCCTACACCTAACCTTACACCTAGCCTTACACCTAACCCTAACCCAACCCCTACACTAACCCCAACCCCAAGCCCTACACCTAACCCTAACCCTGTCCTTATAAGGATACGTGAGGCGTATCCAGGCGGTGAGCCTGGTCAGGAAGAGGCTAGCAGCCTGTGCGAACTCCAGCTCCAACTCAGGAGCAGTCTTCCCCTGGTTGTTGGCGATGAACTCCTCCAAGATGCGCCCCCGAGTCGTCTTGTTGCCCTTGTCCCACTCCTGGAGAAGCCCGAACACTCGGTTGATGGCCGCGTCCGTCTTGGCGTTTCCGCTTGTCATCCTGGCGCCTGTCAATCAAATTAATAAAAACAGAATTTAGGAAATTTTTTTTTTTTAAACTTTTTATTGATTTTTAAAACACAAGGTACACATATCATACATAGAGCAATAATACTGAAAGGACATGTGGGACACAAAAGATAGATAAAATCAGAAAACATTGAGGATAACTTCAGAATTTAGGAATTAGCTGGTCCTCTGACTTTATCTTATTTCAGACTAGTACTGAACACAGTGTTAGGTATAGGCCGAGCTGCTAACTAGCTATTCAGAGAGAGGACGCAGTGATGTCTGAACACGTTGGTTCACGCTCCAGAACTGACCACGGAGGGTCGGTCTTGTTTATTCGCTTAAAAGGATCTCTGAGATGCTCGACAGAAACATGTGCACGACAGAGAAATAGGTGCGCTACAGAGAAACAGGTGCGCAAGAGAGAAGCAGGTGGACAAGGGAGAAACATGTGCACAAAAGACAAACAGATGCGCGAAAGAGAAGCAGGTGCGCCACACAGAAACAGGTGCGCAAAAGAGAAAAAGGTGCGCAAGAGAGAAACAGGTGCGCAAGAGAGAAACAGGTGCACAAAAGACAAACAGATGCGCAAAAGAGAAGCAGGTGCGCAAGAGAGAAACAGGTGCGCAAGAGAGAAACAGATGCGCAAGAGAGAAACAGATGCGCAAGGGAGAAACAGATGCGCAAGAGAGAAACAGATGTGCAAGAGAGAAACAGATGCGCAAGAGAGAAACAGAAGCACAAGAGAGAAACAGATGCGCAAGAGAGAAACAGATGCGCAAGAGAGAAACAGATGCGCAAGAGAGAAACTGATGCGCAAGAGAGAAACAGATGCGCAAGAGACAAGCAGGTGCGCAAGAGAGAAACAGATGCCAAGAGAGAAACAGATGCGCAAGAAAGAAACAGATGCGCAAGAGAGAAACAGATGCGCAAGAGAGAAACAGATGCGCAAGAGAGAAACAGATGCGCAAGAGAGAAACAGATGCGCAAGGGAGAAACAGATGCGCAAGAGAGAAACAGATGTGCAAGAGAGAAACAGATGCGCAAGAGAGAAACAGAAGCACAAGAGAGAAACAGATGCGCAAGAGAGAAACAGATGCGCAAGAGAGAAACAGATGCGCAAGAGAGAAACAGATGCGCAAGAGAGAAACAGATGCGCAAGAGAGAAACAGATGCGCAAGAGAGAAACAGATGCGCAAGAGAGAAACAGGTGCGCAAGAGAGAAACAGATGCGCAAGAGAGAAACAGGTGCGCAAGAGAGAAGCAGATCAGGGCTAGAAATACTGGGGTCTTGTGCACCCTGGTGCGCCCAAAATTGGAGCTGTGCACCCAATTTTTTTCTATTTTGATAGGCTTATGTATGTTAAGATGTCAGTATACGAAGTAAACACCGCATTCTTGACATCTGTATGTTAGAAAGATATAAAATGACTGTCATAGTACTTCCGATTTCTGAAGAGCTCCGTTCAAATTACTAATTTAGTAGGTTTGCAATTATGTTATTCTGATATTCTACTTTATTTTATGTGGTGCGCCCAAAAATATTTTGGTGCACCCAATTTTCTAGTTTGGGTGCACCAGTGCACCTATTCCCAAAATGAATTTCGAGCCCTGCTATTGTGCTTATACAGACCAGATGGACCAGGGCCCCTGGTCCTTATAACAGAAACAGTTGCTAAGTACTCACTTTAGCCATAAGAAGAGCAAAGGGGTGTTTGATCGCCAAAAGTGTCGATTGCTAATGTTAGAACAAAATTACTGAAAATTCAGATATGTGTGCGAGGATTGTGGAAAACGCATGGTCTTTTTAGCGAATGCCCACAAACGCCCACTCTAGAGAAGTCCGCGCTGCACGAATCTCATTTTTTTTGCTTGGAATATGTCCACGTTGTGCTCCCATGTATTAATCCTGAGTTTCAAGTCAATCCATTGACCCGAAGTGACATAAATCAAAGTTTTCGATTCTCGATGGTCTTTTTAGCGAACGCCCAGCAAAATGTCTTTTTAGCGAATGCCCACTATATCCACAATAATATCGGCCGTCGCGCAACGACACCTAAACCTACCGCCACAAACATGTTCAAGATGGTGTCCCATTGATGTGTACGGAGTTTCCGTGCTTTACAAGCATTTTAAGTCCCTGTTTTTGGTCAAAATGTACGGCGACGATACTACCATACTTTAACTATAGCAATTCAAAATGGCGGGCACTAGTCATGTGACCTCCTTGCGGGACTGTTCTATAAGTATCGCGGGAGGGACTGTTGTAGCATAGCTTCTCATACAACCATTTTAGAGTGAATTCTGAACAAGATTTTCATTTCATAGTGCTATCATCTGACTGATATTTACAATGTGGTCATTTTTTCTGTGCTATTATTACCCAGGTTTGAGGAACTTAGTGCAAATTTGGATATTGATTCACCTCAGTGCCCAATTAATGTATAAAAGGCTCCGACACATTAGTGTTATAAACCTGAATAGGGGCAGGTAACCAATACTAGAAAAACATAACTATTTATTATTAACAATACTATTTACATTATAATAATAACTCTTCACCAAACTGGACTATTCTTATCTTTATTCATCACAGAAACATTGTTACAATGAGGATTTGATTAGATGAGTATCTGTTACAGTGTGTACAAATTTATTTCAAATACAAAAATGTATTTCGTTTCACTTCCTAAATATTTTTAAAGTATTGGAAGAAGTTGACACATAAACAATATCAATTGCATTATTTATGTGCAGTAAAATGTGACCACATGCTATCAATAGCCTAATAAAATGTTGGAACATGGCACAAGCGGGCTCCCCTTCTGAGTACAGAAAGGAAATGTTTTATAACATTAAGTTATGACGTAGAAAATTTCAATTGTAAAATGTACCTTTATTAACATTTACAAACAAATAGTTTTTTTCTCTTCTTAATAAATGACAACAATACAGGTAAGTAAGGTGTGTTTCCTTTTATAACAGGCCAGGTAAGACACCGTACAGGTAAGTAAGGTGTGTTTCCTTTTATAGCAGACCAGGTAAGACACCGTACAGGTGAGTAAGGTGTGTTTCCTTGACTACAGACTAGGTAAGACATCTTACAGGTGAGCAACGTGTATTTCCTTTCATTACAGACCAGGTAAGACACCGTACAGGTGAGTAACGTGTATTTCCTTTGATTACAGACCAGGTAAGACGCCGTACAGGTGAGTAAGGTGTGTTTCCTTGACTACAGGCCAGGTAAGACACCATACAGGTAAGTAAGGTGTGTTTCATTTTATAACAGACCAGGTAAGACACCGTACAGGTGAGTAACGTGTGTTTCCTTTGATTACAGACCAGGTAAGACACCGCACAGATGAGTAAGGCGTCTTTCCTTTGCCTATAGACCAGATAGGGCATTATACAGGTAAGTAAGTTGCTTTACTAACCTGTTTAATACCTATCTGGTCTATAGGCAAAGGAAAGACGCTTTACTCACCTGTATAATGGCCTATATGGTAGTATATAGGCAAAGGAAAGTTGCTTTACTCACCTGTATAATACTCTGTCTGGTCTATAGGCAAAGTAAAGACATCTTACTTACCTGTATAATGGCCTATCTGGTCTATAGGCAAAGGAAAGACACCTTACTCACCTGTTTAATGGCCTATCTGGTCTATAGGCAAAGGAAAGACACCTTACTCACCTGTATAATGGCCTATCTGGTATATAGGCAAGGGAAAGACACCTTACTTACCTGTATAATGCCCCATCTGGTATATAGGCGAAGGAAAGACACCTAACTTACCTGTATAATACCCTATCTGGTCTACAGGCAAAGGAAAGTTGCTTTACTCACCTGCATAATACCCTATCTGGTCTGTAGGCAAAGGAAAGACGCCTTACTCACCTGTATAATGGCCTATATGGTATATAGGCAAAGGAAAGACACCTTACTCACCTGTGTAATACCCTATCTGGTCTATAGACAAAGGAAACACACCTTACTCACCTGTGCTGTGTCTTACCTGGTCTGTAATGAAAGGAAATACACGTTACTCACCTGTATGGTGTCTTACCTGGTCTGTGATCAAAGGAAATACACGTTACTCACCTGTATGGTGTCTTACCTGGTCTGTAATCAAAGGAAATACACGTTACTCACCTGTACGGTGTCTTACCTAGTCTGTAGTCAAGGAAACATACCTTACTCACCTGTACGGTGTCTTACCTGGTCTGTAATCAAAGGAAATACACATTACTCACCTGTACGGTGTCTTACCTAGTCTGTAGTCAAGAAAACACACCTTACTCACCTGTACGGTGCCTTACCTGGTCTGTAATCAAAGGAACTACACGTTACTCACCTGTACGGTGTCTTACCTGGTCTGTAATGAAAGGAAATACACGTTGCTCACCTGTAAGGTGTCTTACCTGGTCTGTAGTCAAGGAAACACACCTTACTCAACTGTACGGTGTCTTACCTGGTCTGCTATAAAAGGAAACACACCTTACTTACCTGTACGGTGTCTTACCTGGCCTGTTATAAAAGGAAACACACCTTACTTACCTGTATTGTTGTCATTTATTAAGAAGAGAAAAAAACAATTTGTTTGTAAATGGTAATAAAGGTACATTTTACAATTGAAATTTTCTACGTCATAACTTAATGTTATAAAACATTTCCTTTCTGTACTCAGAAGGGGAGCCCGCTTGTGCCATGTTCCAACATTTTATTAGGCTATTGATAGCATGTGGTCACATTTTACTGCACATAAATAATGCAATTAATATTGTTTATGTGTCAACTTCTTCCAATACTTTAAAAATATTTAGGAAGTGAAACGAAAAACATTTTTGTATTTGAAATAAGTTTGTACACACTGTAACAGATACTCATCTAATCAAATCCTCATTGTAACAATGTTTCTGTGATAAATAAAGATAAGAAAAGTCCAGTTTGGTGAAGAGTTATTATTATAATGTAAATAGTATTGTTAATAATAAATAGTTATGTTTTTCTAGTATTGGTTACCTGCCCCTATTCAGGTTTATAACACTAATGTGTCTGGGCCTTTTGTACATTAATTGGGCACTGAGGTGAATCAATATCCATATTTGCACTAAGTTCCTCAAACCTGGGTAATAATAGCACAGAAAAAAAGACCACATTGTAAATATCAGTCAGATGATAGCACTATGAAATGAAAATCTTGTTCAGAATTCACTCTAAAATGGTTGTATGAGAAGCTATGCTACAACAGTCCCTCCCGCGATACTTATAGAACAGTCCCGCAAGGAGGTCACATGACTAGTGCCCGCCATTTTGAATTGCTATAGTTAAAGTATGGTAGTATCGTCGCCGTACATTTTGACCAAAAACAGGGACTTAAAATGCTTGTAAAGCACGGAAACTCCGTACACATCAATGGGACACCATCTTGAACATGTTTGTGGCGGTAGGTTTAGGTGTCGTTGCGCGACGGCCGATATTTTTGTGGATATAGTGGGCATTCGCTAAAAAGACATTTTGCTGGGCGTTCGCTAAAAAGACCATCGAGAATCGAAAACTTTGATTTATGTCACTTCGGGTCAATGGATTGACTTGAAACTCAGGATTAATACATGGGAGCACAACGTGGACATATTCCAAGCAAAAAAAATGAGATTCGTGCAGCGCGGACTTCTCTAGAGTGGGCGTTTGTGGGCATTCGCTAAAAAGACCCTCCCTGTGGAAAAGACTAAACTTTACGTAACCAACACCAAGAAGTTTCATGCTAAGTCTAAAGATGTGGGGTTCTGAAGCAATACTAGTAGTTAGTACATCGGAAACGCATATTCCTTGTGCTTATCATTCGAGTCTGCAAAAAAGAGGAGAGTGGTCAGGGTGCAATGACAATCACAGAAATAAAACCACCGCGAAAATTTCAAGATCTACATTAACCAAGGAGGTTGAAAAGGGGATTTTTCAACCTCCTTGCTGTAACTGGTCTCTTTTTAGATAGCTTTGTCTGCTTTGTAAATGACTTTTCTGCAAATCCTGGTACTCAACAATTTAACATAGGTATAGAGACTTTCCTATGGCTCTCTACCAGTCTGCAGTACTTTCCAAGCGGAAAACTTACCGGGAAATTTCCCTACTACTACTATATCTCGGCGACTCAACCTCTGCTTGGAGAGTACTCTGCAGTTGAATGTTAAAAAAGTTGGCGGGAAGAGAGAGAATGGTTTATTATTGCCATTGACATTAAAAACACTTGCAGCACATTTACAAATGGCTGAATTGTCGTTTTTTCACACTCAGTACTTCAACCTCTAACTCAAGTTAACACTTTTAAAATGATCGAGTCACAACATAACATCTACCGTTTACAATAACTGGTCAGTTACTATACAAAGAAAGATTCGCTAGTATTCACAAATTACCCTTAGTCTTGGTTCAGGAGCTTTACACAGTACGGTAATGTGCTATTAGCGAAACGAGCAGTTCTACACCGGAAGTGAGAGAGTTTGTCTTTGTTTCTTAGAGACCTATCATGGGTATCCCCTCGTCTAGATGGAAGCCAATAACTGAATCTTTCAGAGTTGACAATTTCTGAAAGAAAAATAGCGTATTAAAACCGATGGCTACGGCTTAAACTTACCGTTGGACACTTCTTGGTGCTTTTCTCCACAAATTCGTGACAAAAACTACTAAATATTAGGCACAAATGTGAAATTTTAGAGTAAATTGTATTTTTGTGTGGCTGTTTACATGTTGCTACCGAAACGCTTTCGAGGTCATAGGTTAGCATCCCGCAAGGAAACGTCAAAGTAAGCCATTGATGAATTGAACAGTTTTGGCTAAAACATCATAAGATTATACAAAATAATTTTTATAAATAGTATTAGTATGTTAAGGTATCATGACTGTCGTTATAACTTTGATTTGAAGATAAGTAAACTTTTAAACTCTACGTTCTGAGGTGGTTTACACTAAGAAGAAACGATTATCAAATGGAGGGTTCTATCTTAAAATTGTGTTTAAAGAAAAAGTTATTTCCTCATAGTTAACAACAGTAAATGAATGAAGTATATAAGTTTATCTATTATCTATGAAGATTTATTACTGTTATCGCATTTTTACTGATTTGTTTCTATGAATAGTTTTATACATCACCCCTTTTGTGTGCCCAGAGTGCGCCGTTCCATCCACGGACGCCACACAAAGCAGCATCATGGCGGACGAAGACTTGGAGTACGACATCTCCTTCCCTCCGGCCGCTGTCTCAGGTACCGTCTGAAAAACCACCTCCTCTAACCCCCTCAAACTCTGCACTAGATCTCAGAGCTGGTCAGAAGTCAGGAAATCCTAGGCTGGGAGCGTTCTTTCCGCGGGAAAGCGGCGGGTTTTGTAGGTGCACCTGTTCAAGCTAAGCAGAGGTCGCACCTCCCCCGCCCACCTGTCCTGTCCACACCTGCCCGACATTACCGTTACCTGTCCGCACGGTCATGTTTCTGGGTCAGGCCGACGTTTTAGCGTCAAGCTTTCCTGTTTTGAGTCATGGTACCTGCTGTAAAAGTACCTGAGTGTGATTCGATTTCCTCGTAGTAGTAGTTTTTGCTGTGGGAGACTTTGATTTTTTTTCTCGCACAGCCGCCAGTAAATGCGTTTTACAGTTTCCCAGTCTGTTGGCTAAAGTAAAAGTAAAGTGACTTGGATGTGTCAAGGTTTTTAACATGGGTTATCAGTGATTATCTTCACTTGAAGAGTTGCCCATGCCAGAAACTTGAATTTATACAGAGAGCCTATTTTGATTTCCCATAATTCGTAAGAAAAAAACTGTAACATTATTCATGTCTTTCACAGCAAAGCGTCATTGTGTTCCTTGTATTTGCGTAATGCACAGGGGGGGGGGTGCAAAGAGAACCACATGTTTGTTTATTTCTTTGTTTGTTTGTTTGTTTACTCCAGATGAAGAGAAGGAGCCTGTTGTTATACTGCTGGGCTGGGCGGGGTGCAAAGAGAACCACATGTTTGTTTATTTGTTTGTTTGTTTGTTTACTCCAGATGACGAGAAGGAGCCTGTTGTTATACTGCTGGGCTGGGCGGGGTGCAAAGAGAACCACCTGGCCAAGTACAGCTCCATCCACGAGCAGCAGGGCTGCATCACCATCAGATACATCATGCCAACGTAGGGGTTTATTTTATTCTATTCACACACATAACCGGTGCAATGGCTGAGTGGTTAGAGTGTTTGCCTTGGTAGATCTTGAGTTTGATCCCCAGTCAGGTCATAGCGGGAGACTTAAACTTTTTTTAAGAATGGCTCATGTTGCTTTCTCAACTTAGGACTCAACATTTGAGAAAGAGTACGGTAGTAAGTTCAAAACACTACCAGTGGACTAGCTCCCTGCTGAAGTGATTGCACAAAAGTTGTGTGGCCCAGGGGCTACAGAAATGGAGATGGGTGCTGCCCTATTCATCATCTGGTGCAAGAAGGACTGTTTGATCCATTCACACAAGTTTGATGATGAGTAATTTTGGTCCACAAAAAATATATATTTGAATATTGATCCCTCCGAAAATTGTAGGTGTGGCTGGCTGGCAATATTTTACTAGCCTCTGGAGATGCTATAAATACCTGGGTAATCTTCAGGGGCTAAACCTCAGGCATCAAAGCTCTGCACGTAAAACAACCCAGCACACTTATCAAGAAGAGTAGGGGTTTATCTTGTGTGCTTGACTAAAAATTGAGCCACAGCAAAGTCACATTGCACTACTGCTTCTATCTACTTGATGCTTCACATTAGTAGTGCCATCATGTCAATTGAGGATGACAAAAAAAAGAGGAGGGCACCGCCCTATTTGATGATGATTAGTTTCTCTTGACAAATTAAAAGTTACAAGGAAACCCATGTATGAATATTTTATTCTGTATATTGATTACACCAGTATAGTTGTGGCTGGTACTTATAATTTTTGGGTCTCACGATATACATGTACTAGTTATGTTAAACATA